>NW_027767314.1:0-296 GCF_054177405.1 Leptonychotes weddellii
ATAACTTGTAATTAATTGTTGGTAGTGAGTCATTCGTGATTTGATTTACTGCCTATTACTTTACTTCAGATGGCTTGTCAATTGTTTTAAATAATGAATAATTTTACATTTGCAGGTAGTTTTATTTATTTTTTTAATTTTTTAATTATTTTACATTATTTTATTTTATTATGTTATGTTAATCACCATACATTACATCCTTAGTTTTTGATGTAGTGTTCCATGATTCATTGTTTGTGTATAACACCCAGTGTTCCATTCAGTATGTGCCCTCTTTAATACCCATCACCAGGCTA
>NW_027767315.1:0-296 GCF_054177405.1 Leptonychotes weddellii
CTGTATACACTCAAGTTGAAGGGATTGAATAAGGGCATGAGTCATTATGGATACTTGTAGAATTATTCTACAATATAATAATGTTATATATTATAACTATATATATATATAACAAAATAGCAATATATAATAGAAATAATCCATTAATATCTCTATTGAGCCATTCATTTATCCATTATGATGTTTTAATAGAAGTAAAAAAAAATAACATTATCACCTCTGTAGATTCTTAATAGTTGTTTACCAAAATATTACTCTCTTTTTAAACTGACAATCAGTAGTTCGGAATCAATGCA
>NW_027767316.1:0-296 GCF_054177405.1 Leptonychotes weddellii
CTGTATACACTCAAGTTGAAGGGATTGAATAAGGGCATGAGTCATTATGGATACTTGTAGAATTATTCTACAATATAATAATGTTATATATTATAACTATATATATATATAACAAAATAGCAATATATAATAGAAATAATCCATTAATATCTCTATTGAGCCATTCATTTATCCATTATGATGTTTTAATAGAAGTAAAGAAAAATAACATTATCACCTCTGTAGATTCTTAATAGTTGTTTACCAAAATATTACTCTCTTTTTAAACTGACAATCAGTAGTTCGGAATCAATGCA
>NW_027767317.1:0-296 GCF_054177405.1 Leptonychotes weddellii
AAGGAAGATGATCAGATTTTTGGACTCTGTAACTGGGGTAAGGGTGGTGCCATTTAATTACATGGAGAAGTCTTTGGGAGAAGTTGATTTAGGAAGGACCTCCTATTTTGGACATTTGGTTTCAGAAGACTGCAAGATACATAAGTGCAGTTCGTAGTTGAATTAATGAGTCTGAAGTTCAGGGAAGAGGTTGAATCTGAAGAATACAAATCTGGGAGACGTCAGGGTGAAGAGGTAAAGGGAGTTAAAGATTGAGCGGGGAGAGATGAAGTTTCAGGTCTATCTTCTACTTCCAT
>NW_027767318.1:0-296 GCF_054177405.1 Leptonychotes weddellii
CTCATCATTAGTCTCCTCATTCTCAAAGTGAAGATAATAATTAGCATTATTATTAGCATAATTTCAGATATTTTTGTGAAGATTAAATGACAAAAAACTATAAAGTCGAGAGGCACCTGGGTGGCTCAGTCAGTTAAGTGTCAGACACTTGATTTCAGCTCAGGTCATGATCTCAGAGTCGTGTGATTGAGCCCCTTGACGGGCTCCATGCTGGGCATGGAACTGCTTAAGATTTTCTCTCTCACTACCCCTCCCCTGCTCATACTCTCTCTCTCTCTCTCTCTCAAATAAATAAA
>NW_027767319.1:0-296 GCF_054177405.1 Leptonychotes weddellii
GAGGTGATGGTCCAGGAGGCGTTGCTGTGGTTCCCCTCCAGCAGCCCCTCCCCCAGCCGCCAGCGCAGGGTGGGGGCCGGGTGGGCCCGGGAGGAATAGCTGCAGTGCAGCCCCTCGCCCTCCCAGGAGCAGGAGGGGCTGAGCGGCCGCGGGGGGTCTGCGGGAGGGAGGTGAGGGGTCAGCGGTGTCTCTCCTGCCCAGGCCCCGGGCAGCCTGCCCCCAGGGGACCCACACTCACAGACCACAGAGAGATGCAGGGAGACGTGCTGGGAGCCCAGGGAGTTCTGAGCTTGGCA
>NW_027767320.1:0-296 GCF_054177405.1 Leptonychotes weddellii
GCCAGGTTTGGGGAGCCATCTTTACACATTCCATTGGTCAGAACTCAGTCATATGGCTGTGTTAAACCTGAGTGTTTCATCCACTTCAAAGGACTTTAAAGATATTTTTAAAATACATATATCTATCTATCAATCATCTATCTATCTATTAGCTATCTATCTATCTCTTTATCTATCATCTATCTATCTATCTATCTATTTATCTATAGTTCCGTATATGTGTAAGTTTGTTTCTGGGCTTTCTGTTATGATCCATTCATCTACCTATCTCTGTATTGTAAGTCCGGTATATGTTA
>NW_027767321.1:0-296 GCF_054177405.1 Leptonychotes weddellii
GAGAGAACGAGAGACAGAGAGCATGAGAGGGAGTGAGAGAGGGAGGAGGGTCAGAGGGAGAAGCAGACTCCCTGCCGAGCAGGGAGCCCGATGTGGAACTCGATCCTGGGACTCCAGGATCATGACCTGAGCCGAAGGCAGTTGCTTAACCAACTGAGCCACCCAGGCACCCAATGTCTTGACTTCTTATTTAATTACACTGTGGCCTGAGAATGTGGTCTGTGTGACATTGATCCCTTGGTATTTATTGAAGCTTATTTTGCGGCTTAGTAAGTGGTCAATTTTTATAAGTGTCC
>NW_027767322.1:0-296 GCF_054177405.1 Leptonychotes weddellii
GAGAGAACGAGAGACAGAGAGCATGAGAGGGAGTGAGAGAGGGAGGAGGGTCAGAGGGAGAAGCAGACTCCCTGCCGAGCAGGGAGCCCGATGTGGGACTCGATCCTGGGACTCCAGGATCATGACCTGAGCCGAAGGCAGTTGCTTAACCAACTGAGCCACCCAGGCACCCAATGTCTTGACTTCTTATTTAATTACATTGTGGCCTGAGAATGTGGTCTGTGTGACATTGATCCTTTGGTATTTATTGAAGCTTATTTTGCGGCTTAGTAAGTGGTCAATTTTTATAAGTGTCC
>NW_027767323.1:0-296 GCF_054177405.1 Leptonychotes weddellii
GGCAGAAAATATATGTGAAGAAACAATAGTTGAAAAATTTCTAAACTTGATTAGAACCCCAGATCCAAGAAGCTCAATGAACCCCAAGCACAAGAAATGTGGAAAAAAAAAAAAAATTACACCAAGGCATATCATAATCAAATTGCTCAAAGCCAGTGATAATGAGAAAATCTTAAAAGTAGTTAAAGGAAAAAAAAAATGTTACACACAGAGGAACAAAGATAAGGATGACATTATATTTCTCATTGGAAACAATGTAAGTAAAGACAGTGGAGCAACATCTTTAAAGTACTGAA
>NW_027767324.1:0-3915 GCF_054177405.1 Leptonychotes weddellii
AGATTTCTTATTGTATACTCATGTGGTAGAAGAAATAATAAAACTCTTGGGGGCACCTGGGTGGCTCAGTTGGTTAAGCATCTGGCTCTTGATTTCAGCTCAGGTCATGATCTCAGGGTTGTGAGATCAAGCCTTATGTAGGGTTCCGCACTGGGCAGGGAGCCTGCTTAGGATTTTCTCTCTCCCTCTGCCCCTCCCTCACTGCACACACGCTCTTGCTCTCTCTAGAAAATAGATAAATAATAATAAAATTCTTGAAAATCCATTATCCAGAGGCAATCACTATTAGTGCTTTGGCATAATGCATTTCTAGACTTACTTCTAATCACATGTCTATCTATAGCCTAAAAAATGAAATACTGTCCATACCATGTATGCATCTTTCTTTGACAAATAGGTACCCATCTCCATAACTCTATGTAGTATTCCATGGTATGACTGACTGTATCATGATCTATGAGAATAGCAATTTATGGAGCTTTTACTGGATTCCAACTGCGTTATATACATTATCTCAACTAATCCGCATGCCAGCTCTATGGGGATAGGTATGATTTGGTATCTTCACCTAATAAACAGAAAATTGAGGCTTAGGGCTGTCAGCCTGATGGAGTGCACGTCCATCAAGTGCAGGCTAGAATGTCAGGAGTCTGACTCTAGCACCCGCACTTCCAACCACTGTGCTTTTGTGCTTTCTACCTTTGGGCACTTTCGTGGCTTCCAGAAAGACATATGCCAACCATTATTTTGGTATAAATGTAATTTATCAAATCTTATAAACATTAAATTTCATAGAACACATTTTTAAAGTAAAAGCAATCAAATTTTATGCCTTTCCCACTGACATTTAATAAACTCAAGTTAGAATGTATGCTGATTCTGTTGTTGGTGGGATTGCTGTGTTCATTCTCCCCGCTCCCCTCCTGTAGTCAAACCTTCCCGGATTTGGGAGACCACGTGGTTCTAAGGCAGCTCTGCTTCACAGAGGCCTCTGGCTGAGTTCCTCAGCTCCTGTCTCTTCCTCTCCAGGCTTAGCCTCGAGGGGCAGTGCCACCCAGGAGATGAAGGCACAGTGTCTTTCCTTCCCAGACCCTGTTTTAGGGCCTCTACGCCACCCCATCCCTTATACCTTCCCCCATGCCCCAAAGTCATACTATGGGTGCTGCGTAAGACCCAGTGTGCCCCTTTCCCTAGTCGCAAAGCAGTCATTCCCACTTGCAGAAGAGCAAAGTACCTCTCCTTGCAAAGGTTATTTCTAGCAACTGCTAGCTAGGTGTAACTTGAACCCAATACAATACTTCTCCTGGAAGCAGAGCGAGTTCCTAAGCTGGTAAAGCAGACCTCCCACATTGTTCGATTGCGATGCTAAATGAAATCGGCAGATATTTTCCAATTTGATTGAGATTATCTCTGAGAAATGGCCAGTTTAATCCAGATTTCCTCAGATGATGCTCTAATGGCACTCTCATTGAGGCTTCTAAATGTGTTATGTCAGCTGGTAGAAATCTAGGAAATGTACTTAGAAGGGGGACAAATCGATTCTAGTCCCCGGAGGGATCAGTACACACTTAAAAATTCAAAGTGTTCAAACAAGAGCACAGGTAGCCCTAGGAGGGTGCAAAAGCTTTCCAAGAGACACACAAGAACAGGTAATTTAAAGAGGATCAAATTCCAGATTTTCAACTTAATGTATACTATTTCCTACATGGGTCTGCCTGGGAATATGCCTGAGTTCATTGTGGTTCTTTTCCCACTTTACAGAAGTCGGGTAGACCCTTCACCAGTCCTAAATCTTACCAGGTCGCACTGTCCTGGGCATACAAAATATTGGAGCCCCAGGTAAAGGGAAAAACTCCTTTAGTGATTAATGGAAATGTCACAGACCCTTAGAACTTTGTATATTCTTTTTTCTCATACATGTTCATGTTAAAATTGAAGTCTGGTGTTCAGTGAGGTATTTGGGCCTGAGTAGAGATGTTCAGAAATAATATGGGGAGGGGTGGTAAGAACAATAATTTTTCATTTACTTTCCTTTTCCAATCCCTGGACTGGTTAACATAAATCAGTTCTGAAGGAGAGTTTTATGAGAGCAAAGCAATGACATTGTCGATAGGAAATAATATCCCCCATGGGGCGCCTGGGTGGCTCAGTTGTTAAGCGTCTGCCTTCGGCTCAGGTCATGATCTCAGGGTCCTGGGATCGAGCCCCACATCGGGCTCCGTGCTCGGCGGGAAGCCTGCTGCTCCTTCTCCCACTCCCCCTGCTTGTGTTCCCTCTCTCGCTGTGTCTCTCTCTGTCAAATAAATAAAATATTTAAAAAAATAATATATCCCCCAAAACCAGCTTTGGAAAAAAAAACCTTATCAGAACATAATTCTTTTCAATTTCTCTCATTATTCATCTCTCAACTCTTTCATTAGTTAGAAAGAAAAGACTTTGAAATAGCTAGAGCAGCATGATAGTTAAGCTGATTCCATTAAATGTAGCTGAAAAAATTTCTTAAACCACCAAAATTTTTAATATACATTGGATAGAAACTAAGGATACAACTTTTATATTTCTTTCACAGTTGGTATGCATTGTTCAAAAATGTTAAAACCCCTTTTATCAAATCACCATGAAATATAGGTACTCAATCATTTTAATTTCATCTTTTAAAATGTTTAAAATTTCTTACTTCTGGGGCGCCTGGGTGGCTCAGTTGGTTAAGCGACTGCCTTCGGCTCAGGTCATGATCCTGGAGTCCCGGGATCGAGTCCCGCATCGGGCTCCCTGCTCAGTGGGGAGTCTGCTTCTCCCTCTGACCCTCTCATGCTCTCTCTCTCTCATTCTCTCTCTCAAATAAATAAATAAAATCTTTAAAAAAAAAAATTCCTACTGCCAAAGAGCAAAATATAGAATTACATGCTAGCTGCTTGACCAATTAGTGCTAGTGTTACGTAGTCATACTTTTCTCTTTCACCAAATACATGGGAAAATTTTGATCATATCTAACAAAGTTTTTTTTTTAAATGTGTGATTCTTTTAACTTAATTTGAATAATTTTAATTCCAGTATAGTTAATATGCAGTGTTAAATTAGTTTCAGGTGTAAAATATAGTGATTCAACAATCTATATATTACTCAATGCTCATCAACGTAAGTGTACCTTTTTTTTTTTTTTTTAAAGAGAGAACATACACACAGATGGTGGGGAGAGGTAGAGAGAGAGGGAGAGAGAATCTTAAGCAGGCTCCATGTCCAGCATGGAGCCCCCATGGAACTCAATTTCACAACCCTGAGATCATGACCTGAGTCAAAATCGAGAGTCTGAAGCTCAATGAACTGAGCCTCGAGGAGCAGTGCCACAGGATAAGTGTACTCTTTTTTTTTTTTTTTATCTTTTTTTTAAGATTTTATTTATTTATTTGAGACAGAGAGAAAGAGAGAGAGCACATGAGAGGGGGGAGGGTCAGAGGGAGAAGCAGGCTCCCTGCAGGGAGCCCGATGCGGGACTCGATCCAGGGACTCCAGGATCATGACCTGAGCCGAAGGCAGTCGCTTAACCAACTGAGCCACCCAGGCGCCCGGATAAGTGTACTCTTAATCCCCTTCACCTATTTTACCCGCCCCCGCCCTTCCTCCCCTCTGGTAAACATCAGTTTATTCTCTATAGTTAAGAGTCTGTTTTTTTGGTTAGTCTCTTTTTTTTTCATTTTGTCTCTTTCATTTATCTCTTTGTTCATTTGTTTATTACATTCCACATATGAGTGAAATCATATGGTATTTGTCTTTCTCTGACTTTTTTCACTTAGCATTATACTCTCTAGCTTCATCCATGTTGTTGTAAATGGCAAGATTTCATTCTTTTTATAGCTGAATAATATTCCATTATATATATAATATACTACAACATCTTCTTTATCCATTCCTCTA
>NW_027767325.1:0-296 GCF_054177405.1 Leptonychotes weddellii
TGCAGGAAAAAAGAAACAAACTATGATCCCATTTATATAAAGTTCATAAACAGGCAAATAAAAGAAGCAAATAAAAACAGGAAAAACATGACATTGAAAGATTGGGGATCACCATCAAGTAGTTTCAAATTACTGCTATTGTAACACTAAATTCCCAACCTGCCATGTCAGTTTTCCCCCACTAGGGTTGTTCAAATCAGGTGCCCAGTTTGCTTTGTTAAACAAACATTTCATGAGTCAAGACTATCTCTACCCTAAACAAGCCTACAGGAGAATGTGTGATAACATTAACAAAA
>NW_027767326.1:0-296 GCF_054177405.1 Leptonychotes weddellii
ATTTCATGAACCCATTTAATTAGGTTGGTTATATTTTATTTTATTTATTATTTAATTTTAATTTTTTTAAGTTTACTTCTTTTTTTTTTTTTTAACTTTTTTTTTTTTTTAAAGATTTTATTTATTTATTTGAGAGAGAGAGAATGAGAGAGAGAGAACACATGAGAGGGGATAGGGTCAGAGGATGAAGCAGACCCCCTGCCGAGCAGGGAGCCCGATGCGGGACTCGATCCCGGGACTCCAGGATCATGACCTGAGCCGAAGGCAGTCGCTTAACCAACTGAGCCACCCAGGCG
>NW_027767327.1:0-296 GCF_054177405.1 Leptonychotes weddellii
GATGGTAAGATCTTCTCAGTGATGCTAAGCTCTGGTTGCCTATATCGGGAACTTGGGCATTACTTTATCCCAAACCACTGTAACAAGTCATTCCATTCTCTTCAGTAGTATTTTTTGGGTGAATCCGGTTTCCTGCCTAAACCCTAATACATTATTATAATGTCAAATATTAATATTTAATAACAAAAACTCATGATTTTGTTTGATACTGTACTAGTAATACATTTAAGAATGGTTATATCATAAATAAAGGGCTTTGTCATCTGGCTCTCAGCCTCTTTTGTTTAGAAAAAAAA
>NW_027767328.1:0-296 GCF_054177405.1 Leptonychotes weddellii
AGGAGGCATTAGTCAAAGGGTACAAAGTTTCAGATATGTAAGATGAATAAGTCCTAGAGATCTGTACAGCATAGTGCTTGTAATTAACTAAAATAATGTATTGTATACTTAAAATTTTGCTACGAGGGTAGCTCTTAAGTGCTCTTTTTTTTTAATTTTTATTATTTTTTTTATTGTTATGTTAATCCCCATACATTACATCATTAGTTTTAGATGTAGTGTTCCATGATTCATTGTTTGTGCATAACACCCAGTGCTCCATGCAGAACGTGCCCTCCTCAATACCCATCACCAGG
>NW_027767329.1:0-296 GCF_054177405.1 Leptonychotes weddellii
CTCTGTCAAATAAATAAATAAAATCTTTAAAAAAAATTAAATAAATAAAAATTTCATTTAAAAAATTAAGCAAAAAAATCTTTAAAAAAAAAAAAAAAAAAGGGCGCCTGGGTGGCTCAGTTGGTTAAGCGACTGCCTTCGGCTCAGGTCATGATCCTGGAGTCCCGGGATCGAGTCCCGCATCGGGCTCCCTGCTCAGCGGGGAGTCTGCTTCTCCCTCTGACCCTCCTCCCTCTCATGCTCTCTCTGTCTTTCATTCTCTCTCTCTCAAATAAATAAATAAAATCTTTAAAAAA
>NW_027767330.1:0-296 GCF_054177405.1 Leptonychotes weddellii
GTGACCAGTTGATTTTAAAATTCATATAAAAATACAAATGACCTAGTATAATCTTTTGGAGCACCTGGGTGGCTCAGTTGGTGAAATGTCTGACTCTTGATTTTGGCTCAGGTCATGATCTCAGGGTCCTGGGATCTAGCCGCCCATCTGGCTCCATGCTCATCAGGGAGTCTGCTTGGGATTCTCTCTCTCTCTCTCTGCCCCTCCACCCCAAAATAAATAAATAAATCTTTTAAAAAAGTATAATCTTTCAACAAGTGGTAAAGTGTAATCTTTTCAACACATGGATATGGATA
>NW_027767331.1:0-296 GCF_054177405.1 Leptonychotes weddellii
AGTAGGGCAGAGGTTCACCCCTCAGGATGGATTCTGGGTGAGCTGAGACTTTCTTTTTGCTTTTTAATATAGTTTATCTTCACATAACTATTCTTACAGGAATCCACTCATATTGGTTAGTATAGTGTAATTTAGTTAAACTTACCCAACACAATTTGCACCAAAGTTGTACATGGTTTAAATTAAAAAAAAAAAAAAAGACTTGCAATCTGGATCATCTTTAATCTTTCACAAATGTGCAAAAGATCCTCCTTCAAATGCTGCTAAAGAAGGCAGCATGAACCCTGAGAAATTTG
>NW_027767332.1:0-296 GCF_054177405.1 Leptonychotes weddellii
ATACTTCAGGCAATTTCTCTTTGGTTTCTAAAACTCACAATCCAAAAGTAAATACAAATAAAAAGCTATTATAGATATACCAGTTATTTTATTTAGTTGTATGTTAGTTCATCACAGAGAACCAGACGGGAGAGTTTAGATGGCTCAGTACTACTCTGAATATCTATGACATAAATAACCTTTGTACAAGTCAAACTTGGGCTACTGCAAAATTGAAAGGATAAAAAATACAGTACAAAAAACACAGGAGCACACACAAAAAATATAGGACTTAGTGGCACGATAGCCCTGCCAGC
>NW_027767333.1:0-296 GCF_054177405.1 Leptonychotes weddellii
ATAAATATTCTTGAACTTTAAATTATGAAGATGGTTAATACCTTCACTCTGTTTGTACTGCTTCATTCTCATTTCTCTGACATATTTTACGTTTTCTTTTTTTTTTTTTAAAGATTTTATTTATTTATTTGACAGAGAAAGACACAGCGAGAGAGGGAACACAAACGGGGAGTGGGAGAGGGAGAAGCAGACTCCCCGCAGAGCAGGGAGCCTGATGCGGGACTCGATCCCGGGACTCCAGGATCATGACCTGAGCCGAAGGCAGTCGCTTAACCAACTGAGCCACCCAGGCGCCC
>NW_027767334.1:0-296 GCF_054177405.1 Leptonychotes weddellii
GTATACACTCAAGTTGAAGGGATTGAATAAGGGCATGAGTCATTATGGATACTTGTAGAATTATTCTACAATATAATAATGTTATATATTATAACTATATATATATATATAACAAAATAGCAATATATAATAGAAATAATCCATTAATATCTCTATTGAGCCATTCATTTATCCATTATGATGTTTTAATAGAAGTAAAAAAAAATAACATTATCACCTCTGTAGATTCTTAATAGTTGTTTACCAAAATATTACTCTCTTTTTAAACTGACAATCAGTAGTTCGGAATCAATGCA
>NW_027767335.1:0-3915 GCF_054177405.1 Leptonychotes weddellii
GTGTCAATAATGTCCTTTATAGCCTTTTTTAAAAATTCAGAATCCTATCACGGATCCTGCAAAGCATTTAGTTGTCACTTCTCTTTAGTCTTTTTTTTTTTTTAAGATTTTATTTATTTATTTATTTGACAGAGAGAGAGACAGTGAGAGATGGAACACAAGCAGAGGGAGTGGGAGAGGGAGAAGCAGGCTTTCAGCCAAGCAGGGAACCCGATGCGGGGCTCGATCCCAGGACCCTGGGATCATGACCTGAGCCGAAGGCAGACGCTTAATGATTGAGCCACCCAGGTGCCCCCTGTTTAGTCTTTTTTAATCTAGAATATTTTTCTATTTTTTTCCTCTCATCACACTGACATTTTTGAAGAATCCAAGCCAGTTGGACATTTTGAAGAATGTCTTTCAATTTGAATTTGTATAATTTTGCTCATGATTAAATTCAAGTTAAACATTTTGACTGAAAAATTACATAGGTCATATACCCAGATTTATTTTCAAGTGTAAAACTAACCCGAAATAAACTCAACTTCATCATGATGCATTGTTTCATATAGAGAGACTATATGTAGAATTATATATATATATTTATACATGTATTATATATTTTGTATTTTATTTTATATTTATATATATTCTATATATAGACATATATAGAATTTGAGAGAGCTATATATCTCAAATATATACATGTGCAAAAATCCTAAACTAAATTCTGGCAAACCAAACCTGTACTTATTAAAATTCAACGAGGGACGCCTGGATGGTTCAGCCAGTTAAGTGTCTGCCTTCAGCTCAGGTCATGATTCCAGGGTCCTGGGATCGAGTCCCAAATGGGGCTCCCTGCTCAGCGGGGGGCCTGCTTCTCCCTCTCCCCTGCCCTTCCCCCTATTTGTGCTCTGTCTCTGTCTCTCTCTCTGGCAAATAAAATCTTTAAAAAAAAAATCCAGCAATGCAGTAATGACTAGAATTTTTATCCCCTTCCTGTTCAATGCAGAGACTTTAGAATATTTTTATTTCGTTTATCTCTCTGAATGTTACTGTTTTATATTTTAAGTCCATAATTTTAGACATATATTTGTATATATGTATTAACATTGTTTTATATATATACTTTTTGTTGTTCTTCATTTCTTCCTTCCCTCTGCAATTATTTTCCTTTTCCCTTGTAGAACACCCTTTTAATATTTCCTTTAGAGTGGGTCCTTGGTTTAGCTCCTTTGTTTGATCAATGGATAAACTGAAGGCCATAGATGTTAAGTGACTGAATGAAGTACAGTCTTTATAGGCCAAGCTGGGCATGGCACCCAGATCACTCTGACTCTTAGGCCAGTGCTTTTTCCTCCACATCATTTTTAAGTGTTGGGATCAGGGGCGCCTGGGTGGCTTAGTTGGTTAAGTGTCTGCCTTTGGCTCGGGTCATGATCTCAGGGTCCTGGGATCAAGCTCCACATCGGGATCCCTGCTCAGCAGGGAGTCTGCTTCTCCCTCTCCCTCTGTCCCTCCCCTGCTCATGCTCTCTCTCTCACTCTGACAAATAAATAAATAAAATCTTTTTTAAAAAATAAAAATACTAAAATGTTGGGATCAGAGGCATAATATTGACAATTTTAACATAGATGGTTGGATCTCCTAATGAAATGTAAAACCAGCTATTTTGATGAATTGGCTTTGAGTACTAGAAGCAAATGAAAAACACAGTTTATCAGTCAGTGACAGACACAAAAATATTAATTAGGGGAACTCACTCAAGTGATACAGTAACAAATACACAATAATTTTACTAGGTAATATTGACCTGAACATAACATTGGCCACCAAATGCTGGCTTATGCATCCTTGCTACTTTTTATACCAATAACAATATCATCTGTGAATGGAAATAAACAGCTACCCCCAAGGAAAGTAGAAATCCAGGATGCATTTCCCACCCCCGGAAGGAAGAAAACTGCAATCATAACACAGGATTTGAAGGAGAAACAGGACTCTGGGAGCAGAAAATGCAGATTTAGAAAGCAAGAATGATTTGCAGGGAGCCATGGTCCCCTAACATCTGTTCCCTTCAGAACACGCTGAGGACTCTCTGAGTGTAACCATACCCCCTTATGTTTCACACATGGTTTCTGGTCTTCTTGGTGTAAGAATTATAAAAGAAGAACGAGAAAAGATGGAGAGAGAAAAATAATCACCCATTCCTTTCAAATATTCAGTAATTTGCTTTTCTTCTTTACTGATAATATTGCCATGTGATATTCCTGAGATTACTAACCTATGGTATCTATCTAGATCCTAAGTTTGTTTCTTTTCCTTTTTTCTTCTAGAACTGCTTCTTTATTTAATCCCTCTTTTCTAAAGGGTTTCAAGTATACAGATTGGTTTTATAGAAACACCAATTTCCTCGTGATTGTCTGATTCGGTCACTCCAGTCATTGCCCAATGGGGTCATGAAAGAAATGGCCATGGCAGCAGGGATAGGGGTTACACATGGACTCTGCAACATGGACTTCTGTTTATCAGGGTCAGTCTGGCTACAGCCGCTCCTGATTGCCCAATCTGCCAACAGCAGAAGTCAATGCTGAACCTCCAGGATGACACCATTCCCCAGAGAATCCGCCAAATATCCAGTGGCAGGTTGATTAAATTATACTGCTTCAACCACGGAAGGGTAGTGCTTTATTTTTCCCGGAGGAGATAGTTAACTCTAGATGTGGATTTTCCTTCCCTGCCTGCCTGCAGTGCTCCTACCAAAACATAGACTTCCAGAATAAGTCCACTGTCATGGTACCACACACTACATGACGACTTCTGACACAGAACTCATTTCGCAGAAAATAAAATGTGGAAAAGGGTCCGTGATTGTAGAGTTCACTGGTCTTCCAACGTTTTCCATCATCCTGAAACAATTAGCTTACAAGAATGGGGGAGTGGCCTTTTTATTACCCGATTACGGTGCCAACATCTTGCGAGGCTGGAGAAATGCCCTTAGGAGTGGAGTAAATGGTTTATATTAGTGACTGATATACGGTGTTCTTTCTCCTGCAGCCAGGATTCATGGGACTGGGAATCATGGGGTGGAAATGAAAGCGAATCCTCTCACTATTAACAACAGAGATCCGTTAGAACAATTTTTCCTTCCTATCCCTGTAGCTTTAGGCTTTGCTGGTCTGGAAGTCTTGGTTCCAAAGGAAATAATCCTTCCACTAGAGGACACAACAATGTTTCCTCCTAAAAATGGAGACTGCCACCTGGCCACTTTGGGTTTGTCATGCCGTTGAATCAACAGGCAAAGAGGATGGTTGCTTTAATTCATTGGGGTGATGGATATGGATCGTTAAGGGGAACGAGTGTTGCTAGGATGCAATCAGGGTAAGGAAGAGTATTTCTGGAATGCAAGAGAAAAGTAAACATCACCCAAAGATTTTTTTGCAGGGGCGGGGCAGAGGAAGAGGGAGAGAGAGAATATTAAGCAGACTCCATGTCCAGTGCAGAGTCCAATGTGGGGCTTGATCTCACGACCCCGAGATCATGACCTGAGCCAAAATCAAGAGTCAGACACTCAACCCACTGAGCTACCCAAGCGCCCCTCACCCAAAGATTTTTAAAAGAGAAGATGTGGTCCATATATACAATGGAATACTACTCAGCCATCAGAAAGGATGAATACCCAACTTTTACATCAACATGGATGGGACTGGAGGAGATTACGCTAAGTGAAATAAGTCAGGCAGAGAAAGTCAATTATCGTATGGTTTCACATATTTGTGGAACATAAGGAATAGCATGAAGGACATTAGGAGAAGGAAGGGAAAAATGAAGGGGGGGAATCGGAGGGGGAGACAAACCATGAGAGACTATGGAGACCGAGAAACAAACTGAGGGTTCTAGAGAGGAGGGGGGTGGGGGGATGGGTTAGCCTGGTGA
>NW_027767336.1:0-296 GCF_054177405.1 Leptonychotes weddellii
AAGAGTAGCAGGCACAAAATAGATGCCTATTAAATATTTGAGGAATGAATGGTCAGCTCAGAAAACGCCTACCTATGCTTCAAAACCTCAGTCAAACGTTCTTGCTTTTGGTGCCGCCCTGTCCCCCTGGGAGCTGCCCTCCCATACTGCTTTGCATTGCCTTCTCTTAGAGCAGTTTGAACGTCGGCAGGCCAAGGAGTTCCTGGGCCTTTGCAGGAGGCAGACCTGGGTTCTAATGTTGCCTTTGACACTTCACTCACTCTGGGCATCTGCCTCTTGTGTACCAATCCCTGGGA
>NW_027767337.1:0-296 GCF_054177405.1 Leptonychotes weddellii
AGGATAAGCTTCTAAGAAACAGGGTTGTAGGTTTTCATTCCTTTGTTCCCTCAGCAAAGCTTAGCCTGATGCCAAGGGGAAGAGTAAGTGATCAATAAGTACCTAATGAGCGGAATTCAATCTTCAAGAAAAGAAGCCCACCTCGTATTGGGGGGCTTACAAAAAGCAAACAATTTTAGGATGTGTCTCAGTACAAACACAATTTCTCCTCTTATATCTGTCTTGAGTGCTCTACATATCACAGGTACTTGATAAATATTTGGTGAGTGAATGATTGAATGGGCTATCATCCTTAA
>NW_027767338.1:0-296 GCF_054177405.1 Leptonychotes weddellii
GCTTTTTGCTTCCAAAAAATACTTTGTATTCCCTTAATCAGGTCAATGTCTGGAGCATACTTGGCACTCAGTAAATGCCACAAGGATGGATGAATGGATGGATGGATGGATGGATGGGTGGATGGATGGATGGCTGGGTGGATGGATGGGTGGATGGGTGGATGGATGGGTGGGTGGGTGGATGGCAATGCAATGGTTTATTTCCCATACTTATAGTTGATCCAGAAACCATTGCTTGCTTTTGATATGTTTGGTTACTTTGATTAATTTAACCACTTACTTCAGTGAAGCCCCTA
>NW_027767339.1:0-296 GCF_054177405.1 Leptonychotes weddellii
GCAAACAGGGAAATATATTGCCTGGTTTGACAGCGATGTCCCATCCAGAGAATAAATAAAGAAAAAAATAGCTTATCTTTTTTTTTTTTTTTAATTTTTTTTTTTTTTTTTTAAGATTTTATTTATTTATTTGAGAGAGAGAGAATGAGAGACAGAGAGCATGAGAGGGAGGAGGGTCAGAGGGAGAAGCAGACTCCCCACCGAGCAGGGAGCCCGATGTGGGACTCGATCCCGGGACTCCAGGATCATGACCTGAGCCGAAGGCAGTCGCTTAACCAACTGAGCCACCCAGGCGC
>NW_027767340.1:0-296 GCF_054177405.1 Leptonychotes weddellii
GGCAGCAGGAAAAGCATCACTGAACAGCGAACCGGAAGAAAGATATTGTAGAAAGGTCCTAGCTTCTCACTCGGGAACTTACAATGAAATCTGGAAGAGAAACCCAAGCTGCCGCTTTAGTTCCCTTTGGGAAGGCTCCCGGGGAACACAAGGCCAAGTTTTGCTTAGTCCGTGCCTTAACCCCAGGCTGGACCTTTGGGGTTACCATCTGCTTATGCGAACCGGGCGAAGCAGGTCTCCCGGCAGGGTCCCTGCTCTCCCTGGGTCCGAGGAGAGCTCCCCGGCCAGGAGGCTAC
>NW_027767341.1:0-296 GCF_054177405.1 Leptonychotes weddellii
CTTGGGATCAGAGAGCAGGACATTTCTTATGGAGTGCTCTTGGATCAACAGAGCAGTGAAGGGAGGGGAGGGAAGGGGGCTCAGTCAGAAGGACAAGGTCAGCTGCAGTGAAGCCCCAGCTAAGGCTTCTGCCAATCCCATGGAAAGCTCTGGAGTTGGAGTGGCCCTTTGGAGTTGTCATAAGTTGAAATAAGGGAGCCAGCCTTTATACCCCGTATTGATCAGTCATTGCCTGAAGGCTGCCCTTATAGGAGGTGGGACCTGGGGTGAGGCAGCCCCCAAAGAGGTCTGACAGC
>NW_027767342.1:0-296 GCF_054177405.1 Leptonychotes weddellii
CTTGGGATCAGAGAGCAGGACATTTCTTATGGAGTGCTCTTGGATCAACAGAGCAGTGAAGGGAGGGGAGGGAAGGGGGCTCAGTCAGAAGGACAAAGTCAGCTGCAGTGAAGCCCCAGCTAAGGCTTCTGCCAATCCCATGGAAAGCTCTGGAGTTGGAGTGGCCCTTTGGAGTTGTCATAAGTTGAAATAAGGGAGCTAGCCTTTATACCCCGTATTGATCAGTCATTGCCTGAAGGCTGCCCTTATAGGAGGTGGGACCTGGGGTGAGGCAGCCCCCAAAGAGGTCTGACAGC
>NW_027767343.1:0-296 GCF_054177405.1 Leptonychotes weddellii
GTGAAATACAAAGACATTTAACATTAACTGTCAGCTCATATCACTAAATTTAACCTGGTGCACAACCTACGTGTGTGTAGGCAGGGAAGAGTAGAGTAACATGGGAAAATACAAATTAGTGGAAACGTTTTGTTTTGTTTTGGACAAGTTACTACTAAAGTTGCCACTATGAGTGCAATATGAATGTTTAAAGATATATATTTTTATACAACCAACATACAAAATGGCAAGCCAACTACTTAATCTCTTCTCATCTAATATACCTATCTAGTCTACTCCTGGATTCAAGAAAGAAA
>NW_027767344.1:0-296 GCF_054177405.1 Leptonychotes weddellii
AGAGAGAGAGAGAGAAATAGAGGCCAATACCTCTGATGAACAAAGATGAAGAAAAATCCTCAATAAAATATTAGCAAATGGAATCCAACAATACATTAAAAAAAAAAAAATCATTCACCATGATCAAGTAGGATTTATTCCAGGAATGCAAGGTGGTTCAATATTCAGAAATTAGTTACATGATACATCACATCAAGAAGGGAAAGGATAAAAAAATAATAAAAATTAATTTTAAAAAATTTAAAAAAAGAAGAGAAAGGATGAAAAACCATATGATCCTTTCAATACATACAGAA
>NW_027767345.1:0-296 GCF_054177405.1 Leptonychotes weddellii
CACAATCAGATGGAATGTATGTCTTCACCTCAGAAACAGAATGTCATAATCATACTTTCTGGTCCTCAGTAAATTCATAATTCATGTCATCATCTTTATTTTATTTTTTAAAAAATTATTTATTTATTAACAAATAATCAAGTCAAAAAGTGGGCATAAGATATGAAAAGACACTTCTCTAAAGAAGACATACAAATGGCTAACAGACACATGAAAAAATGTTCATCATCATTAGCCATCAGGGAAATCCAAACCAAAACCACACTGAGATACCACCTTACACCAGTTAGAATGGC
>NW_027767346.1:0-13940 GCF_054177405.1 Leptonychotes weddellii
ACTAATACAATGATACAATGTGTTTTTCCACCTACACAAAGGAGAATCCTGTAAAGGATAATACTCTCTTTAAGTCAATACAATTCATGATGACAACCGAAGTCTTCACAATTAAATTTCTCAATGGGAAGTTATTAAATTACTAGATAATTTTTAGAGCAACAAACCAGAGTTAAAATTGTAACCACTGAAATCAATTCTGTGAAATAAATGCATAGCACACTATTTAATGCAAGGTAACAGAAATATGCACCAAAATCTAATGATGCCTGAATCTCCATCAGGGCTAACAGACTGAATTTAATGCAAAGGATTTTACTACATTGTCAGCCTGTCCACTTTGCCAAGTGTTTAATACTAAGAGATTTTTCCATAGTGTGATTACAGCTGTGTTTCAAATTTAGATTTCTGTTTCTGGATAGTTAACTATCAAAATTGCTTTTAATTTAATGACCTGCCAATGCCTGGATATTACATTTGTTCTTCTCCTAGAGGAATAGAGTATATAGACTCATTTTTTTCATTTTAATAATTCTTTCAGCATAGGAGGATTTCTGCAAACATTTGCCTGAAGATGTGCTCTATAGGCTATTTTAAAATTCTTACTCTACAAAGGGTTTTTTTTTTTTCTTGCAATTTTGCCACCTCTTCCTATTGGATAACTCTTTAAAAACAGCTTTTACATTTAAAAAATCCCAAATGTGGGGCACCTGGGTGGCTCAGTTGTTAAGCGTCTGCCTTCGGCTCAGGTCATGATCCCAGGGTCCTGGGATCGAGCCCCACATTGGGCTCCCTGCTCAGCAGGAAGCCTGCTTCTCTCTCTCCCACTCCCTCTGCTTGTGTTCCCTCTCTCACTGTTTCTCTCTCTCTGTCATATAAATAAAAATCTTTAAAAAAATCAAAAATTAAAAAATAAAAAATCCCAAATGTTCAATAATTTTCTTCTGTATATCCAGTTGAGGCTTCAGAGTCCAAAGATTTAGTTTTATGACTGATCTCACAGATCATAATATTATGCATCTAAGAGGATACTGCCCTATTTTATGAGACCTTTTTCCCTTATCTATCATTTCAGAGATTTGACAAAGGTAAATGTTGACTGACAATTACAATTATGGGGAAAAATGTCATTGATGAAAATGTGATGCCTTCTAGAGAACAGAAGGTGAGTAAGAGACAATTAGGAGACAACTACAGTCAGATGCTTTTCTGGAAGTTTTTCTAGTTACAAAAAAAAAAGCTGACAGGGTGAAAAAAATCATTTAGTTCACATTTAAATTTCAGAACAGGAATAATCCTGAGACTTTGCTATTTGCAAAATGTCTAGAATTGATTCATCCTGCCCTCTGGTCATATTGAATAATTAACCTTGATAAGGTAGAAAAGACTGATAAGTGTTTAGAATTCCTGTCCTTTAAGGTTTTTTTTTTTTTTCCATCCACACTCCAAATTGTAGTCTTTGCAGAAATGTCAGCATTTAAGCTTCTTCTATGGAAGTTGGAAAATATTCCAATGATTTGGGATGATTCTATAATCTGAAATATCTAAAAATCAAAATGTCAAGGTTAAACCTAAAGATCTCACCCTATGCGATGTTTGGATTTCAAGTAAAACATCCCAAATAGTACTTTATTCAGATAGTCATTTCTTTGAACCAGAATCTATTTCCTTATAAATTCTACCCATTGTTTTTTCTTCTGCCCTCTGATTGTTTTATCCATACTTGTACCAGATCTGTGAATCACAGTGCTTGCTAGGGTCACAGCGCCTTTAAAGAAAGTTTTATCACCTATATATTTACTAAGAAGATTATCTGGGTGACCATATCTTGAAGCTTTATGTGTTTGTATACTTGGTCACTGGACAACCAACTCATGGCTAAACTGTCAACTTCGGCATGGTCTTGGGCTAAAAGAAGAGTTAGGTCCATGGGATTCTCACTCTTGAATACTTCCATTTTGAATTATTGTGAATTATAAAGTAGCTTGAAGTGGTGGGAGTAGAAATGAAACCATCCATAGAGCAAGGATGAAACTTAGAGTCATCTGAAGCCTTGCCTCAGTACTCTGAGTAAGCAGAAGCTTGAGATAAACACATGTACAGAACAGAGGACAATGAAGCTAGCTAATGGAGAAATAAGCAGCAAGAAGATGGCTAAAGGGGACAACAACAACAAAAAGTAGCGGGAATGGTGATAGTAATAGTAGTAAAGCACAGATTAAAGGGCATTGAGGGCACCTGGGTGGCTCAGTTGGTTGAGCGACTGCCTTAGGCTCAGGTCATGATCCTGGAGTCCCGGGATTGAGTCCCACATTGGGCTCCCTGCTCAGCAGGGAGTCCGCTTCTCCCCCTGACCCTTCCCCCTTCTCATGCTCTCTCTCAAATAAATAAATAAAATCTTTAAAAAAAAAAAAAAAAGGGCATTGAGACCATATTCCAGGTTCTGGATTCAGTTTGTTTCAATGAGGTTCAGTGTTATATCTCTTCTTGGATGATTTCCATGTGAATCCTGTCTACCATATTGATTGCTATAATAACCATCATCCCTGTATTACTCTAGTTAATTTAAGAATGTTCTTTTTAATCACAAAAACCCAATTCAAATAACCAGAGAGCTACTAAAACACCGGATGCCAGTTTTCATGAACCCATGGATTTTCTCTATGTCATACCAAATATTTCCTGTTACTTTAATCACTGATGACAGTTTGATGTTCATTGAAATGGTTCCTCATGGTTACAGTTTGAGAACACCATGAGAATGTTGTTACATATATACATACATACATACATACATACAAACTCATTAAGACATGGCATTTCATGTAACCACAGACCTCTCAGCTCCTTGAAGACTAAATTCCTGCTTGCAATGGTGTTACAAAAATAAGACATTCTGAAAAGCAAAAGAGAAATAAAATTGTTTTGAAGTATATAGAAGATGAAATGATAAGGTATAGAATATGAAATGATAAGGTAAATTGCAAATTAGATCAAGGAGGTCCAATTGTAAAATAAATGATCAAGCATCTTCATTTTTCTTCTAGCTAAAATAGAATAATGGAGACTCAATTTATCTGCCCACCTCAAGCAATCAAAAATCTGGACAAAATATATGCAGCAGTGGTTTTCTGACATGGGATATCAGGTGACACAGGAAAGTGATAGCTGACAGAGAAGAAATTAACAAGGTGAGTAATACAATTGCCCAGGTACTTCCTGGGAGAGTTTCTAGGCAGCAGCACAGGGTGGGGGGATGTGGGAAAAATATGGGGTCTCCTTAAGTTCAAGAGGCTGAACTTGGGAGTTCAGAGGTCCAGGGAGTTCAAGGTCACAGAATAGTGTATTGAAACGAAGAAAACTGCATGGGAAGCTTCAGAAATCTACAGAAGGTTCCATCAGTGTCCTCAGCCGAAAGTTGCTCAGTGATGAAATGCAATGAAACTATCCAAGACTGGAAAAAGAATCACACATGCGCACACGCACGCACACACACACACAAGGAACAGTTCTCAGAGTTCATATGATCTGCCTATTCTCACCAGCCAGAGTAAAGCTCTCATTAACCCAGTGGCATTGAGGAAAGTACTTCAGAGGGCTCTTTCCTTAATTGTGAAGCAGAAGTAGCCTTACACTAAAAGCTTTTCTGTTGGCATCTAAGAAAATCTTTAAAAGCAAGCTTTGGAATAATCACATTGATTCCATGTACCTTAACCATGTGTCAGAGCAAAGCCAGGGATATTTATAGGAATATAAAATATCCAGCACACAAGAGATAAAAATCACAATGTTTGTCATCCAGTCACAAGGGTCCAGGCATGGAAAGAGGAAGGAAAATAAGGCACATAATGAGAAAGTTCAAGCTTAAAAACATATATGGAAATAACACAGATGATAGAATTAGTAGACAAAGACATTTAAATAGTTATTATAATATTATCTCTATGTCCTAAAAGGTAAGAGATTAAGCTTGTTAAATAGACATAGAAGACATAAAAAGACCCTAATAAAACTTCCAAAATTAAAATTATAATGGCCAAAGTGAGAAATGCATTGAAGGTATTCATAGTATGTTAAACATGTAGATGAAAGATTAATGAACTTGAAGAAAAATCAGTAGAAACTATCCAAAATGAAACACATAAAGAATAGAAAAAAATTTGAAACCTCCACTCAACAAAAGAATAATACGCATACTTTTCAAGTACATGTGAAACATTTACCAAAATGGACCATGTTCTGAGCCACAAAATGAGTCTCCATTTAAAAGGACTTAAATCGGGCTCCTGGGCGGCTTAGTCAGTTAAGTGTCTGCCTTCAGCTCAGGTCATGATCCCAGGGCCCTGGGATCCAGCCCCTCGTTGGGCTCCTTGCTCAGCGGAGAGCCTGCTTCTCCCTCTCCCACTGCCTCTCCCTCTGCTTGTGCACTTTCTCTCTGTCAAACAAATAAACAAAAATCTTTAAAAAAAAACCTAAAAATAAAAGGATTTAAATCATACAAAGCATGTTCAGTGACTAGAAAATCAGTAACCAATATATATTGGGAAAATGCCCAAATATTTGGAAAGTAAACAGCACATTTCTAAATAACCCAGGGGTCAAAGAAGAAATCAGAAGGAAATTAGAGGGTATTTTGAAGTGAACAAAAATGAAAATAAGACATCAAAATTTGTGAGATGCAGATAAAGTAATATCTAGAAGTAAATTTATAGAGCTAAGTACCTCTATTATTAAAAAAAAAAAGTTTCAAATGACCTCATCTTCCAGAAAATGTAGGGCAAGTTAAACTCAAAATAAGCAATAGAAAGAACATATGAACAGAAATCAATGCAGCCAAAAAGAGAGAAACAGTCAAGAAAAAAAAAATCATTGAAATTAAAAAGGGTTTCTTTGAGAAGACCAATAACATTTATAAACCTCTCATCAGATATATTGGGGAAAAAAATAAGAGAAAACACAAGTTACCAAATATTAGGAATGAAAAGGGTGATGTCATTACAGATTTTGTACATATTAAAAGAATTCTAGGGATATATTATAAACAACAAATGTTAACAAGTTTGACAACTTAGATGAAAGGGAAAATTCTTTGAAAGACACAAACAACCTGGAGGGTATTATTCTAAGTGAAATAAGTCAGAGACAGATAATATATGGTGTCACTTACATGTGGAATCAAAACAAAACAAAGTCCCCAAACCCCAAAAAACCCAAACAACAAAAGACAAAAAAAAAAAGTTGAACTCTGAAACAGGGTAGAATGGTACTGGGAGTGGGAAAAAATGAGGAGAGGTTGGTCAAAGACTATAAACTCTCAGTTATAAGATGATTAAGTTCTGAAGATCTAATGTGCAACATGATAACTATAGTTAATAATACTCTGTTGTATACTTAAAATTTGCTGAGAGAGTAAATCTTAAGCATTCTGACCAAAAAAAAAGTAACTATGTAAGGTGATGGTTATGTTAATTAAACTGATTGTGACAATCCTTTCATAAGATATGTGTATATCAAATTATTACATCATACATTTTAAATACATTACAATTTTGTCATTATACCTTACTAAAGCTGGTGAAAAAATAAAGATAACTTGAATATATTTGAAATTGAATTTGTGCTTAAAAACCTTCACAACATGAAAACTCCAGACCTAGAGGCATCACTAGCGAATTCTTATTGTAATGTTGGTTTCAGGGATGTAGACATATGTCACAACTTCTCACATTGTACTTGTTAAATTTGTGCAGTTTTTGCATGCCAGTTATACTTCGATAAAGCTATAAAGAAAAATCAACCATTTCTAAAAATCAGAAAATTAAAGATTATACTCAGGTTCAGGTACCTTTCAAAGGTATTTTTTTTACCTTTGGTACTTAATAGAATATCCTTTCCTTTGTAGGTTTCTCAATATGACTTTTCCCTTAGGTTATAGTTCTTACATTTAGCAACATAGCATTTTGTATTAACATGGCAATAATGCATTTAGCATTCTTACATTTAGTAATATATTTAAATCCTCAACACTACCACATTTTCTGTAGTAGGCACTCAATAAATATTTGTTGAATGAACACATGAATGAAATGCATATTAAACTGGACATAAAAAATATTACATATCTTTATTTCTACATATTGCCCTTTTTTCCTCCAGTATTCTTTCTTTAGGATTTTAGAGTTTTACTCTGGAACACTCTTATTTGTCAAGTTTGGGCATATCTCCATGGCTTCCTCTTAACTATAAGTTTGTGGCTCAGCTGCTGTAGGAAAGCAAATGCCCACTTGGATTTCTCATGATAAATAATTTATGTCTCATTTTTGTGTAAACCCTGGAGAACCAAAGGAATTTTAAAAACTGTTTTTCTTGCTTTCTGACTTATTTATTTTATGGCCCTAGCATAGGGAGCATGACTTTTAGAAGTTTCAGTCTGCCTAGCATGGTATGAATAGTTTTTGAGAAAAATGAAATATATTTAAGTGACAATGGGATAGCAAGAGGTAGTGGTAGTTTCCATTTCACAGATAGTGCTCTCAGAAAGGGGCCAGAGTGGATATTTCCTTTCAACAAACACTTATTGAGCAACTATGCAGGAAACGGTGCATTTTGCCATGAAGCTCTTTCCATTGCCTTTAAAGACTGACAGTCTTGGGGTTCAGTGAGTGAGAAAATCAGGTTTCACAGCAGAATGGAATCAGCCCAGGTTTTGGAGTAGGATAACCTGGATTTGAGTCCCAGCTCCAGGATTGAAACATGTTTTCTTCTGAGGGGTGCATTGCAGTGATTTTTTAGGTGGGGGGTAAATACAGTAACGTAAATGTATTTTCCCTTATGATTTTCTTAATAACATTTTCTTTTCTCCAACTTACTTTATTGTAAGACTACAGTAAATATATAATACATATAACATACAACATATGTGTTAATCAACTGTTCATGCTATCAGTAAGACTCTGATCAACAGGCTATTAGTTATACTTTTTAGACAGTCAAAAGTTATATGCAGATTTTTATTTATTTTTTTGAGATTTATTTATTTTAGAGAGAGCACTAGCAGGGGTGGGGGGATGGGCAGAAAGAGAGGGAGAATCTCAAGGTCAGCATGGAGCCTAATACAGGGCTCCATCTCATGACCCTGATATCATGACCTGAACCAAAACTAAGAATCAGATGCTTAACCAAGTGAGCCACCAGGTGCTGCTATATGCAGATTTTTGAACGCTTGGTGCCCCTCACCCCCTCTTTGTTCAAGGGTCCCCTATACTTATCCCCAACCTGTCGGTCAGAGCAGAGGTAGTGGGGCAGCTCAATGCTGTTGGTTGATTAGCTGTGTGGTTTGGGGATGAAAAGAGCAGAAGAGGAAGACTAAGTCTAGCTACATTATTTTACATAAGGAAACGAGATTAATAAATCATGCTGTATGGCTGAATTTTTGATTCATTACGTATTTTAAGTTGCAACATTCATTACAGAAAGAGTGAGATTTGCAGAGAAAAATTCTACCATCTAAACTTGAAACTATGCTTAATTTTTTTCATCTCATTCAGAAGGTCGAGTAACTGCAAACCGAGCAACTATCTTTAACACATATGTTCTCTGTTTGCCTCCCACAGAAAACATGAAGCTCTATGAGGCCAGGAAACTTGTCTGTCTTGTTGACATATTAACAGCAGTTCTTGTCAAGGTAGCTGACTTAGAGTAGAAACCCAGTAAATGTGTTGCATTAACAAGTAAATGACTGGTCAAAATGAAGAATAAAAGGAGTAATATAATGTGAAAAGAGCTTTGCAAATTTCATCATGCCACGTCAACATTATTAAAAGTACTAAATGAGGTGGGTGGATAGAACCAAAATGCTTTATAAATGAGATATTTTATTAGCTATTTTTTTAAAATGTAGAAAGAATTGAATAGGCAGAAAAGGACAGGAAGGAAGACAAATGCCATGGGAACAGGATCAAGGAAAGGGCACAGTGAGAACATGTGACTTTTTCATGAATGGGTAATGAGTGAGCCTTGATGGTCTTAATGTTTCAAATATTTGTTCCCAGAGACCTCAAATTCCATAATTGATCATTAGTCTGTTAGTATTTCTAACTTGGAATCATTGTTGATATTGAGAGAGAAGCTTTTATTTACTTTCAGATTAAATCTTATTTTTTCATCTTATAAAGAGACAGATCATATATAAAAGTCATATATAAATCATATATAAAAAGACAAATCATTTTATAATGAGTCATAACATTTCACTGCCCCAGCCCACAACCCTACTTCCCCAAACAGATTCTTATCCTTTTATGAGTTCAATTTTGCTGTTTATTCTTATATTAACCCTATTTTATTCTAAATAATGTACCCATCCTATAACTTCTTGATTTATCAGTTTTAGATACTATCAATTTGATATTATCTAGAATGTGCAGTCTGTTTATGAAAATGTGGATAAACATTTTAGCTCTTTTCTGAACCTCCCATCCTAAATTTCCCTTTTCTGTTTTTCGAATAGTTATCTTTAGCTTCTTTGTTGTGTCAAAAAGCAGTGTCTGTGTTATTGTAAATGTAGTTTCTTGTTCAGATACAAAGTATGCTATCAACACATTTCTAGGTTAAAAATTTTTACACTCCTGGCGCCTGGGTGGCTCAGTTGATTAAGTGTCTGCCTTCGGCTCAGGTCATGATCCTAGGGTCCTGGGATCAAGCCCCACATCAGGCTCCCTGCTCAGCAGGGAGTCTGCTTCTCCCTCTCCCTTTCTCCCCCACCTCCCACTCATGCTCTCTCTCTTGATCGCTTGTTCTCTCAAATAAATAAATAAAATCTTTAAAAAAAATTTTTTACACTATTTTTTCCATTTGATTTCATTTGTGGTGTTGGTGCTGTTTTGTTCCCTTAGGTTTCAACAGCTTTGTTCATTATCAATATTTTTTTCCCTTCACTCAAAGCATTGCTTGATAGTTTGCCTAGATATTCCTTAGAGACCTCTGGTCACATGGTCCAACCTTAATTAGGTGTTCTCTGGGCCCTGCTCTATGGTCATTATTCTGGAACTTTCCTTTACTATTCCCCTGGCTTCTTGAGTTGTTTGTTTTGTAACTAGGAATTCCAGAAAAGTAGCTTTTAGAAAGTCAGGTCTGTACAGAAGATATGAGAGATGCAAAAGACTCCAGAAATAATCTAGTCCAATCCTTTCATTTTACTGATCAGGAACTGAGGTTTAGAGAACCAAAGTGATTTGTCCAAGATCTCCAAATACGTAGTAGCGGAGTAGGAATTGTTACTTGTCTCTAGGCCCAGAGCTTTCTCAACACTTTTAGAACCCAGATCATTCATTATGCATAGAGGAAAAGAACAGATATGTTTCTCTGTTTAGTCCAGAGTATGGAGGTTCTAGACTTTTCTATGGAACTTACTACTTTTTTTCTTTTCTATATTCCATGTCACATGCAGTCCTTTAGGGATGCTCTGATAGATATCATTTGTTGAAGAAGGTAAATAGCACTTTGCCTCATATTTCCACAGTAAGAGAGTTTCCTGAAACTCAAAACAGTGATACACCCCCATTTTGAGTGGCTTGGTTATACATTTCAGGAGATGATCTGTTAATGTTTCTGGACTCAGACATGCCTATAGATTGATGAGTTGAGATTCTTATTAGCTTTACTCTCTTTGTGTATGTGTGCTTTTGTTTGTGTTTTTTTTTTAATGAGGCTCAGTAAGGAAGTATACAATGTGACTTTCTAAGTCAACCGTGTTGATACTCATGTATTGGCCTCTCTAGTGCCACTTTCAGAGAAGCATCATTGCCGCCATGGTTAACCTAGCCAGAAATGTTCCAAACAGCTGTGCAGCTATGACAACCACCAATTAAAGTGTGGCTCCAGATGTTCCATACTCAGAACTACAGCCCTACAAGGTGGTTGCTGCCTGTAGTAGATCACATCAGAGTTGCCAGTTTGGGCCTGTGTTGCAGTGTTCCTACCAGGGAACCATTCGCTCTCACATACCTACAATCCTGGTGTCCAAACTGATTGCAATCATACCTGAGTAAAGAAGAGAAATGGGTTGCCCTACATGGATCCGCCCTTCACTGAGGCTCATGAGGGTTTTCCAATAAGGGTGGAAAAGCAGTTGGAAGCAGCACTCCAATCCTTTGATATGTTTCCTGCACACTGCACCTTCCTTCCTGGTCAGCTATTGTCATGATTTCAGAAAAATAAGCAGCCTGCTTATCAGGAAAAGTTTGTCACGTCCTATTTCCTTCTGAAAGAATATTCACCCCAGAATTTAAGAGATTATACACTTTATTCACACATAATACCCTCTCTTAATGTCAGATGAGTTTAAGGTTGTTGATTAGACATTATATGGCCTATGAAGAGAAAAATTTAATTTGTAAACTTTTGCCCAATATTTATGTGAACCTCAGCAGAGGATACACATTCTGACCCCAATAGGTCCCAAAGCCAAGTCTCGGATTCCAAAGATTAATAAGGAGGTCAAGAAAAGGAGATGCGTGCTTCCTGGGTTTGGGAGGGCACTGAGAATTCTCTGGATAATACTATAAACTGTGATTCCTATTGTGAACAGGGGTCTGACTGGATCTATAGCATTTATAAAAATTTTTATTTTTCTGGAAGTAGACTGCACAGTCAGTGAGAATATTGTAGAAGAACTATTTTTATGTTTTATGTTTAATTAAATATTTACCCATTGGATAAGCAGAAAGAATCCTCAATCTGCACTTCAAAGGTGGCAGAGTTTGGTTTGCTAACATCTACCCTGAGCTCTTTTGCTGAAGCCTTGGATCCCTGCTCTCTCCTACGTCTTCCCTGGCATAAGGACTGGCTACATAACTTAGTCTTGTTTTACACTGAGCCTCATCCATGCTCTGAGGTGGGACTGAATGTTGGAAATGTGGTAGGTGGGAGAGTCACTGAAGTAGAGTAGGGATTTATTCCGTGTTGGTATGAAAAAGAGAAATCTGTTGCCCTTCTAGAACTAAGCAAAATAAGGCTAAGACCTGGAATTTGTTAATAAAAGGACTTGCATAAATTAACTTATTTTTGTATTTTTCCTTATAACCTTGAGGACAACATATTAAACAGTTTTAAATATATCTTTTGTTACTACCGCTTAGAGAAATTTGACATCCTGACAGAGCTTTGTGTTGTAGAAAATAAAATATCTAGGCTATAAAGAAAAGGGATGCCTACCTCCTATACCATATTTCTTTTCCCACCAATGCTCATCTGGAGTTAATACCCTACTGAAGGGGCACTTCAATAGCAGATCTAGGCAGTGACCAGCAATAACTTGAGAAATGACCCTCAGTGGAGCTGAGTCAATAGGGAGGTACAATTTGCTGAGCTGTTTCCTATATTCAATGAAGCCACAAACAGTCGTGCTTCTCATTCTGCACCCTGGACCAGCACCCACCGTTGAACACATACGCAGCCCATGGTGAATGCTGTGAGAGATTAGAAAGCTGGGTGCTTTCAGAAAGTAGAGTGCCAGTTGCTGGAGAGGAAGAGCTTAAAATTTTCTACATTTTCTATTTCTATTCTTTCAGTGGCTACTTAATTTAAAATGTCTGAGTTTGATCAACGTCTCCTCCTTTGCCAGATGGAATTCTTTATCTCGCAGTGCTGAGGGTTCATGCATGATTCCAAGAACAAGAAATCTGTACACTCATTTGAAGGGCTTACCAGTGCTCCTGCTTTCTTGATAAACTGTAATCATAATTGTTTCATGGACCATTTTTGGCAAGTGTTAGAACGCCTACCATTTCATTTTGTTTTCTCCACTTTGAGTTTTCCACAATCACTCTTTTTTAGCTCTCTATTGTTACTATAAAAAAATGACCGCAGCTTTAGTCATTTGGAGAACCAGATTTATGATCTTACAGTACTATAGGTTAGATATCTGATCCAGGTCTCATTGGGCTAAAATCAAGCTGTTAGCAACTGTGTTCCTTTCTGAAGGCTTGAGGAAATAGATCCCTTTCTTTGCCCTTTCCAGCTTCTGAAAAGGCCATACTCCTTGGCTTGTGACACCCTCTTCCTCACCTTCAAAACCTGCATTAGCTGGTCGAGTCCTTTATTCATCACAATATTCCAACATTCTCTTCCACCTTCCTTTTTCATGAAGGACCTTTGTGATTACATGGGCCCACCCAGATAATCCAGGATAATCTCCCCATTTTAAGGTCAACTGATTATCAGTGACATCTCTAAATGTAATTTCCTTTTGCTATGTAATCTAACCTCTTTGCTGGTTCTGGGGATTAGGATGTGAACATCACTAAGGGTCCATCATTCTGTCTACCACATACTCCATCTCTTTCCTATGCCCCAGATGCACATATTCAACTGCTTGCAGGATAACTTAGCCAGGATATCTCACCAGTTGTTTGAACTGAACTCATGTTCTTTCCCAAGAAGAACTTTTCTTCATCAAGATTTTCTTTTATTGATGGTGACATGACTATTCTCCTATTCCCTTGGCTTAAGGTTTTAGAATCATGGTTGAATTTGTTTGTTTTCTCTATTTTCCACCTAAATCAAGTGTGAAACAATTTTGTCTACTCCTGTAGTGTTTCTGAAATCTGTCTCTTTATTTCAAGTCCAACTGCCAGAACTAGAATATGGGTCCATTATAACTCAACCTACTTTAATAAACTCTGAACTGGTTTCTCAGTCTTCTCTGCTGCCCTTCACCCCTGTTCTCCCCATACTTGAGTCTGTCCTATACCTGCCTTTAGATGGAGTTCTAGAAAATTCTGGTCATGCAACTCTCATTCTCCTTGGAAATCTTTTTTTTTTTTTTTTAAGATTTTATTTATTTATTTGAGACAGAATGAGAGAGAGAGAGAGCACATGAGAGGGGGGAGGGCCAGAGGGAGAAGCAGGCTCCCCGCCGAGCAGGGAGCCCGATGCGGGACTCGATCCAGGGACTCCAGGATCATGACCTGAGCCGAAGGCAGTCGCTCAACCAACTGAGCCACCCAGGCGCCCTCTCCTTGGAAATCTTTAGTGGCATCCCCTCACTATGATATTCACATCTTTCCACAATATGGTCACCACCTACTTTCTATGCACATTGGGTTTCAGTTAACATTAATTTGAACATTAAATGTCACTCTCATTTAACCCTCAAAACAACAGTGTTAGGTGACCTTTTGAGACCTGTTTAAGGCCCAGAGAGATTAGCATCTTAACCAAGGTCATCTAATATATAAGTAGCAGAATGGAGACTTAGCTCTGTTATCCCAAGTGCATTGCTGTTCGCATGGTGACCTTGGGAGCTCTATCTCTTAACTACTCCCCTAACATGAAAATCAAGATGGGCCCTCAATCTACCCAACCTTCCCCCAAGTTTTCAGTTGCTTATGATGTCTATTCTTCCTAGATGACTTTATCGTCAAACCACTCTTGCTGACCAATTAAATCTATCCTTAAGGCCCATTTTATAAGTTGTGCTCTTCATGGAGCCATTGTTATTACTTCTTACTTTGATCCTTCTTGTTATATTGTTTTGCCAAAACTTATTGAGACTTGTATTAAAGTTATTAGTTCCCTTGACTTAACCTACCATCTTCTTGTTGGAACGTCATCTAAAGCTTAAGTACATGGACTCTGGAACTACAATTCCTGAGTTTAAATCCTGACTTTGTTCTTATTGATTGAAGGACCTTTAGCAAATTAATCAATATTTCTGTGTCTTGTCTATAAAATGGGGTGACTTACTAGCACCAGTTTTATGGACTTTTGTAAAGATCAAGTGTATTAATATTTATGAAGCACTTAGAGCTATCCATCTGCCTCAGAGTCAGCACTCAATAACTCAATAATTTTAGTGTATGATTGTAGTATTACCTTCTTAGTTTCTGCGTTACACCTCTTCCCAACACACAAAACATTCATATGTTCATATTCATATT
>NW_027767347.1:0-3915 GCF_054177405.1 Leptonychotes weddellii
AAAAAAAAAATAAATAAACGGATCCCGGACCAAAAAAAGGACATTAGTGGGTGAAATTTGAATAAGTTTTCTCTGTAGATTCATTAGTAGCATTGTATCAGGATTGTTTTTTTGTTTTGTTTTGTTCCGTTTGTCCTTGTTTTGATAATTGTACTATAGTTATATAAAATGTAATATTTGAGAAAACCATGTTAAGGGTAGACCAAAATTCTTGTACTATTTTACAAATTTTTCATGAATCTAAAATTAGTTCAAAATGACAAGTTAAAAAAAATAGTACTAATTAAAAGAATAATCAATCCAAGCAGAAGTCTCTGAATACAGAAGAATGAGCAGTGAGACTCCAGTTTCAGATGGAAAAAAGTGAAACTCCACCAATATCTAAACTTCAAACAATCCTTCATTAAACAGTACTACATCCAAATGTGGGAGTATAATAAGCTTTAGGCAAGCCACCCTAAGATGAAATAGCTTTTCCTACAGCTTCCTTTCCTCATGTAGCTTTACATCCTTCAGCGCTCAGCCATTTCTTCTTGGCATGTGCAATGTTGACTTCACCTCTTGTGACAGTGTTCTCACCTTTCCCTGTCCTCATTGGCTGCCATTTGAGCTCCTTACCTTTTTCACTGATGCCTACAATTACAGCTTCATTCCTTGGACTTAAGACTATTTATTCTTATTTAAACAAAAATAAATCTCCTTGGATATGCTAAAAACAAAACAAAACATTTGCCCTAATGATAATTTATATCTCATCACAAAGGAATTTATTGAATAATAATCATCATTTTTTTAAAGGGGGTAGTAGAAAGAGCCTTAGGGTGTTATGTGCCTTAAGTGAAGGATGGATAATGAAGGAGAAGGAGAAAGGAGACTCAGGGCCCTTCAATGAGAATATTTTCTTCTAAAATAGTAGTTGTCAAACCAAATCTCTATGGAGTATTGGGCACAAGTGTTCAGCTCCTTAAATAGTGGCTCTGTTCTCATATTTCACTGGAAAATAAAAGAGTGAATAGAATGTCTTCTTTTTTAATTTGCCTTGAGCTTTTGCTCACTTGGAAAAAACAGAAAGAACGTGTAAACAACCAGAAGTGCTTAGCGTAATACCTTGCTTTTCTGTGCATAGTGTACTGTGGCTATAATTTCACATTGCTTTACATATAATAGTGACATCTTTTCTGCTAGTGGAAAATGTTCATATATATTTGATAGAATGAAATAGATCAGTGTTCCATGATACTTTCTTTACATAGAGCATCATGGCTTCTGGGTATTTCCCTGAACAAGTTGGGGATTGCTAACCTACTTAAGAATCTAACAGATAGCTGGCTGTGAGTTGGAATCACATTCCCCTCTTCTACCATCAAAGAAGTGTTGCTAAGCCCTTACCCAAGAATATTGCAAAACCCAAAGCCAGGGACAACTTGGTGTCTCATTATGCTAATGCAAACTTGCACCCAGGATTTTTCCATTAGCAGTAAGTTTATGTCACCTAATAGCTTGAGACTGCACCAAAGCTTCATGTGAACATTGTCATTCACCATCCTGTTTAATGGGTATCTAATACAGAGACCAGCCTTTGCCTGCTGTCAGCTCTATCACTCCTTTTTTCATTTGGAAAATTATTTATTTCTAACAATGTCTCCAAGGTTGAATTTATTGCTGTGAGCTGGGTATTTAATAAAAATCTCTTTTTGTTGTTGTTGCCTTTGCTGAATTCTAGGGCATTCTAGTTCTGAATGTGTGGGCATTCTGAATAATTGCAGCTGCTATAAAAACATAAAATTTTCCAAAAAAATTAAAAATTCTTAAGCTTAATGGGTGTTGAACTTGACACATTCTTGGTCTGCTACTTAAGGATGAGGCTAGACTCATGGAATGGCCCAATTCTGAGACATCACATACAGCAAAGAACAGGGAGGCTTGGGTCTTTATAGTGTAAGGGCTGGAAGGTAAGTGCACTATCAGGGAAGAGGGGAACACATTCCCACTTTGGTCTTGATGACTTCCCTGGGCCCCAGAAAACCGCTCATGGTTCAGAGGACCTGAGTTATATAAGGCCTGGTGGCCTCAGACTACAGAAAGGCAAGGTGGTATAGTACAGCTGATGAACTTGCCCCAGGAGGCCAAAGTTCTGGCCCCAAGTCTGGTACAACCAGGTGTGAGACCTTTGACAAAGCACCCCATCTCTCTGGACTTCACTTTCTTTACTTGAACAATAAGGAATTTGAACTAGGTGACTGCAAGGGTCCCCTCCAGTCCTAAAATTCTGAAATACTACCTTGCAATTTTTGACTGGATGCCTTTCGTTTCTTATATAAACCTAATTCCATGAGAATTAAAAGTAGAATTCATCGCCAATTAATTAAGTTGTAGTGACATGTTTAGAGAGAAGATAAAATGAACTTTTCCTCATAGGAAATTCTCATATGCTGTTTGAAATATATACCACAGAAGGAAAGTAGAAATTGGCCACAGAATTAGCAATCACTTATATGCTTTTAAGACAAATACAGTATGGACGAAGATAGTTTTTGTGTCGGGAACAAGTCCAGCCTCCAATGGCCTGCAGTTTTGCCCTCAGTGCCCAAACCCCCACTACACATTATTATTATTATTATTATTATTATTATTATTATTATTATTATTTTGTGTGTGTGTGTACAGGTATTGACTTCAAAAGACCTTGGTCAAATGCACACAATTTACTCTCTCATATGAATGGTATAAAAATGTACTGAATTGGGGGAGGAGCAAGATGGCAGAGGAGTAGGAGACCTAAATTTCGTCTGGTCCCAGGAATTCAGCTAGGTAGGGATCAAACCATTCTGGACACCTACAAACTCAACAGGAGATCGAAGAAAAGGATAGCAGCAACTCTCTGAACAGGAAAGCGACCACTTTCTGGAAGGTAGGAAGTGCGGAGAAGTGAATCCAAGGCAATATTCGGGAGGATAGACGGCGGGGGAAGGGGGCCTCTGTTGGCTGCTACCAGCAAGTGATAGAGCAGCAGAGCACAAAATCGGAACGTTTAGAAGTTGGCTCCGCTGAGGGACATCGCTCCAGTGGCTAAGTGGGGGGTTGAACCCTCTGGGGGACAGTGTGGTCTAAGGACCGTCGGGGTCACAGAAAGACAGGGGGTGCCTGAGTGTGGCAGAGCTCCCAGGTATCAGAGTGGGGAAGCCGGCTGCAGAGACAGAGCCGAGGCACGGGCTCTCAGCTCAGGGTTGCCATAAACCGTGATCCATGGCACAGTTGGGCCACTGCTCCTCCAGCAGGGACCCAACAAGTGGCAGATCCAGGGAGACTCCCCTTCCTCCCCCAGAAGGAGCGACTTTGGGACTGCATTGCAGGGATCTGCTGGGTTTGGAGACTCCACACCGAGTTGGGTGCCAGAGAAAGAAACGCTCAGTTACAGGCCAGGTGAGCACAGAGTGCGGCCAGAGACCAGGGAGACGGGAGTGATTGACTGCTTTTCTCTGGGGGCACACTGAGGAGCAGGCCCCGAGTTCTCGGCTCCTTGGGGCAGAGATTGGGAGGCCACCATTTTCACTCTCATCCTCCAAAGCTGTACAGAAAGTTTGCAGGGAACAAAAGCTCCCGAGAACAAACCCCAGCAGATTACTTAACCCAGACCCGCAAGGGCGGGGCAATTCCGCCTCTGGCAGAGACATTTGGGAACCACGGCAACAGGCCCCTCCCCCAGAAGATCAGCAAGAACAGCCAGCCAAGACCAAGTTTACCGATCAATGAGAACGGCAGAACTCCAGCGCTAGGGGAATACTCACATAGAATCCATGGCTTTTTTACCATGATTCTTTAGTCTTTCAAAGTTAATTTTTTTAACTGTCTTTTTTTTTTTTAATTTTTCTTTTTCCCTTTTTCAACCAACATCTTATCAATCCCTTTTTTAAA
>NW_027767348.1:0-296 GCF_054177405.1 Leptonychotes weddellii
AAAAACAAAACGAAACAATGAAGCTGTATACAATAGAATATATAATGTATAATTTCATTTATATAAAGTTCAAAAACATGAAACAATAAATGTATTCTTTTTTTTTTTTTTAAGATTTTATTTATTTATTTGAGAGAGAGAGCATGAGACAGAGAGAGCACATGAGAGGGGGGAGGGTCAGAGGGAGAAGCAGACCCCCCGCTGAGCAGGGAGCCCGATGCGGGACTCGATCCCGGGGCTCCAGGATCATGACCTGAGCCGAAGGCAGTCGCTCAACCAACTGAGCCACCCAGGCG
>NW_027767349.1:0-296 GCF_054177405.1 Leptonychotes weddellii
CTGAATATGAAACCAAGGAAAAAAACAGACTATTCAGGGGTCAGGATATTGGAGTTGTCAGTGACCAGTGGGCATTCTGGAATTAAAGAATAAAATAACAGAAATTTAAAACTTGGTGGATGGTTTTATGAAGGGATTAGACAACAGCTAAAGAGAGAAGAAATGAACTGGGTCATAACTTACAGGAAATCATGCAGATACAACCACAGAAAGACAAATTTTAGAAAAATTGGAGGGTAGCAAAAATGAATTATTGGGACTTCATCAAGATAAAAAGCTTTTGCAAAGCAAAGGAA
>NW_027767350.1:0-296 GCF_054177405.1 Leptonychotes weddellii
CAAAAAACAAAAAACAAAAAACTAATGATGTAATGTATGGTGATTAACATAACAATAAAAAATAAAATAAAATAAAAGAATATTTGGTTTAGTTTACACCTTTGTTCTCCACTAGCTTTTCTGTTTGTTTGTTTGTTTGTTTAACATGTAGGCAGTCACTTAGTTTCTTTTGGTCACATTTAATTTGAGAAGGTTTTATAGATGGTATCATAGGTATCCTCCTGATTTACTAGTCTCTGCTTCCATGATTGACTGAACCATACCCTCTTCAAGTAGACAGCCCATCTGCTTGATGC
>NW_027767351.1:0-296 GCF_054177405.1 Leptonychotes weddellii
AGCACAAATTCCTGGTGCATTTGGCTCTTCTGAATCAATGTGTGCATGCGAAGGAGGGTTAGGGGAGCAGGTAAAATTAATGAATTTCCTCTCTCTCTAATTAATTTCTGTTCCTCTGCCCCCTTTTCCAAAATACTAGAAACTTTTTTGTTTTCCTTATCAGCAAGAAGCAGATAGTAGGTATGGGGTCCTACAGAACTGACTTCAAGCATTGTAGAAAGCTTGAGAAAATGACCTCTCTCTTTATCTGTAAAACTGTGCACCCTGCTATGCACCTCCTCTGGTTGACATACATA
>NW_027767352.1:0-296 GCF_054177405.1 Leptonychotes weddellii
ATGATGGAAGGTTCTCTCTCCCCCTTCCGTGAATGCCTGCACACAATTTTGTGGCAGCATCTACCTGTTATTATAAGTTCATGTCATAATTGTTTGTCAAAAATTCCTTCACTTAAGGAGACAGAAGAGACAACAAAGAAAAAATATCTGGCAAGAAAGTACAAATGCCCTGTATCCCTTTATCTGTTGCTCTTTGGAGCCTTTCATGGGATAATATGATCAAACAAGTGTTTTCTCTTGTATGCCAAAATTTCTCCAAGAAAATATTTCATTTAACATGTGGCTTTGACCTTTTC
>NW_027767353.1:0-296 GCF_054177405.1 Leptonychotes weddellii
ACTGGGCACACCCAGGCAGGGTTGGGTGGCCAAGCTCCTGTGAGGCTCCACCAAGGCCACCCGAAGGTCACAGCTTAATTTGGGGTGGGTAGCCCCATTTCTCCTCCAAGCGTCTGTGAACTGGAGCACATGAGTTATGATATATCTTTTTTTTTAAGATTTTATTTATTTATTTGTCAGAGAGAGAGAACCCAAGCAGAGGGAGCATCAGGCAGAGGGAGAAGCAGGCTCCCCGCTGAGCAAGGAGCCCGATGCGGGACTCCATCCCAGGACCCCAGGATCATGACTGAGCTGAA
>NW_027767354.1:0-296 GCF_054177405.1 Leptonychotes weddellii
GACACAACCCAATTACCAGTTTTCACGGACACGGGCGCCCTGACGTTGCCACCCACTGCAAAGCCATGTCCGCTTTCTTCTGTCCCTTACAGAAAACCCAGAGCCCAGCCACTTTCCCCTCCAACCTGACAGGGCCCAGCCATGGACCACCGATTCTGGGCCCATCCTCTCAGCCTGCTTCGCTCCTCATCCAGTGTAAGCTGGGCAAACCACGCAGCACTGTCTGCAGGGAGAGGCGTCCTCGTCTGCTGCCCACGTGCTCCACTGGAAACGCCATGAAACAAACCTGGACCTGC
>NW_027767355.1:0-296 GCF_054177405.1 Leptonychotes weddellii
AGAAGGAGCAGGTTGCACCAGCCTCTGCTCGGCCAGCTTCCAGCTCTCACTTCTCCCCTCCATCAACCTGTCTTCCTCCCTATTCCACTTTCACCTTCCGCCGGTCCCGAGACAGGCCCTTCCGGGCGTGAATGTTGATGGGTACAATAGGTGGGCCAGGGATGAGGGGCTGAGAAGAAGGCAGCCTCATTCCCACTGGTGGTGTTGAAGCCCCAGCCTAGCCATGTGCCATGACATTACAGAACAGCTCACCAGCCAGGGACTGCTTACCCAAGCCTAAGTGTGCAGTTCTTTTA
>NW_027767356.1:0-296 GCF_054177405.1 Leptonychotes weddellii
ACATTCAGAAGACCTATGGCCAGGTGTGCACATGGCGACATTTAATGTACATAGTAGTTACATGGACGCCTAAGCTTCTCCCACCACCCTGTAAGCCCCTGGAGGCTGGCATCCACGGGTAATGAGTTTCTGTGTTTGCCACAGAGCCCAGCACAATGCCTTTCCCATCGCAGGGGCTCCGTAGCGCAAACATGCTTCAAAGGAATGAAGGAAGAAAAGGAGCATGAATCACTGGCAGAGAGAGTATGGGAGAGAGCCGTAAGTCGGGGCAGTGGTATGAATCACAGAAACGAGGA
>NW_027767357.1:0-296 GCF_054177405.1 Leptonychotes weddellii
TACCCCCTTACTATTTAAGAACTCTATAATCTAATAATTTTGAATAGTAATGCAAAACTAATTCTTTCGAGAAAGTCTGATAAGATAAAAAAAGGTAAAATTTGGGCGCCTGGGTGGCTCAGTTGGTTAAGCGACTGCCTTCGGCTCAGGTCATGATCCTGGAGTCCCGGGATCGAGTCCCGCATCGGGCTCCCTGCTCGGCAGGGAGTCTGCTTCTCCCTCTGACCCTCCTCCCTCTCATGCTCTCTGTCTCTCATTCTCTCTGTCTCAAATAAATAAATAAAATCTTTAAAAAA
>NW_027767358.1:0-3914 GCF_054177405.1 Leptonychotes weddellii
TTTTGCATGGAGCACTGGGTGTTATGCACAAACAATGAATCATGGAACACTACATCAAAAACTAATAATGTAATGTATAGTGATTAACACAACAATAAAAGATTAAAAAAAAAAGAAATCACCCCTTAAAAAAAAAAACAAAACAATTACTAGTACATATTAAGTTCTGGGAACTGTGTTAGATCTTCAGGATACAGAAGTGATTGAGATGTAGACCCTATCTTCCATTTAAGTTCAAAGAGGGAGCAAGGCACCTACAATGACATGAATAGTGCAGTAGAGAAATGCATGGAGGAGAGTCATGCAGCTCATCTGGGAGGAAGCGGAGTCTGGGCAAGATGCGTGAATGAGGCCAAGCCTGAGCAGAATTCTAAACACTGAGCTTAAGTTGCCTATGCCGGCTTGGGTAATGAAGGGTGGAAGATTTCAAAATGTACAAAACATCACAAACAATGGAAATGAGACGAGAAGCAGGTTGGCATGTGCAGGAGACTACAAGTAGATGCTAAAGGTAACAGGTGAGGCGGGGAGTTTCAGAAAATGAGACAGTAGGAATGTTCAGGCATCTAGCGACACTAGCCATTCTCTTGTGCGGGGGATGTGAAGTCACACCAGCACGTTAGGCAGGCTTGTGATACAGTCCCCTGTGAGATCTTGAAGAGATCACTGTTAGGGGCTGGGTGAGAGAGAGGCCTGAGTCAGAAAAAATTATGAAGGCAGGGACATCAGGAGGCAATTCTAATGAGAGATGAACAAGTAGGGTGATGGTTGTCAAGATGGGAGAAGAAAAGAGAATTGCTGAAATATTCAGAAGACTAAACAGGAAGGATGCAAAGAGCTTCAGTTGTCAGGAGCAAACCGAAATCAACGACTCCCAGGTTTCAAGATTGAGTGTCACAAAGAGGTGCTGTATCTGCTCCTGAAAGGTGGGTCTTAGGGGAACATTTCACATAGTAGAGGAAGGTGGATTAAACTATGGTTAATATTCTGTGGACTTATTTACATTATAGATATATAGGAGCTGTATACAATATTTTAGAAACATTTATAACTAGGAGATTAGAGATACTTGTTCACTTTCAAGGCACCTCACAGCACTCATTGTAGTTAATTTCAGGAAGAGGGTGGGACTACATAAGAAACAAATGGTCAGAACACAGTGTTCAATTAGTGATATTTGGCACCACTCTCCATGTGCATGGGGTCATCTATGGGAACTGTCCTCTCCCTGCCCTCCCCACCAGCCCCAAGTGAAGGAGCAGGCCAAGGTGGCAATCACTGCTCCCATATAACTTTTTGGATCATAGGTGATTGAGCAAAAGGGGCAACTGGTGAATGCAAGCCCCTCAGTGTCATACAACCATCACATGGTAGGACCAACAGTCAAAGGGCGGGTGTCTAACTCCCGAGAACCACAGCCGGCTGCCCCACCCCTGGAAACACTCAGAGCATCTAATAAGCTAACTGGAATTGTCAGCCCAAAGAGCCCAATGCTAATAGTGTTTAGTCCCAGGAGCTCTCCCCACCCACCTCAGTGACACCCTGTAAGTCCCACCATCCTTACAAAGTCTCTTAGAATGAAATCTTAGATTCTTTAAAGTGAATAACAATCCAGAAAAATAGGAATGTACACAAGTAAGTGTAGGGCTTAATATGCAAACATTCGGTAACATAAATACATCAAGCAAAATAATAATAATAATAATAATAATAATAATAAATATATCAAGTGAGTACAAACATGTACATTTTGCAATTATGGAGAAACTGTAACTGCTCTTTTTCTTCAGGATTTAGCTTCTGCTCACCACTGTGTTCATGAAGGTATGACATAAACCATTATAATTTTCCAAATTCACTAGTCACTGCTTAAAGTATGATCACGCATTCCAATTTAAAAATGAAAGAAAATCCACACCAAAATTTATGGGACATCACCAGGCCTACAAACTATAGTAGCTTAGCCTATATAAAACGTATTAAGGTGGCTCTAAATTTTCTAGTGAGGATTCACTAAATGAAGACATTCAGGGGATCCTTAACCCCCTAAGTTGGGACGGGAAATTGTGCAGGTATATGCACTTTTCTGGAAAAAAGTCTGTAGCATTCATCAGCTATTATCATAGTCAGGTTAGAGCCAGACTGTAGCAAATAGATAGCGGCTTTCTAGTTGGATGCTTAAAATCAGGGACTTTGTTTCCCATAGACCTTGGCTCAAGGACCATCTCCACCATTTACGAACTCTGTGATCACATCAGGCATTTAAAATAGCTTCCACCTCCCCTTTTGCAATATGGGAAATTGCATCTACTACGTTTGCTGTGAGATTTAAGGAAATTAATGCAAGATAAAGCAATTCCTATATTGTCTGGCAGGCACCAAGAACTCAATGATGGCTACTGTGTAAAACATGATGAGATGGAAGAGCAGAGGCTAAGAAAGACAGGAATGGTGGATGAGAGAAGAGAAAGCACCGGGAGGCATAACGACATCTGGAAAGAGGAGCGTGCACACAGAGTTGTCACATCCTCTGTGGAGTGTTACATGCTTTTTCCGGAAAGAGAAAAAAAAAAAAAAACTTGGAAAATTCCCTCTTCATTTACTAGATGGATGATAAAGCTCCATAGAAGGAGATTTGGGGGACACCTCACCGCTGTGCTGTCCAATTAGTGACAGGGGATGACTTACACTTAAATTAATTAACCAAAACATTAGAATTCGGTTCTCAGGCTAGTGTCCTGTCCAACGCTGCATGGCCACACAGGGCTCGCGGCTCCGGGAGCCGACAGCCCAGCTGCAGAACATCTCCATCCTCACGGGAAGTCTAACCCAACAGCACCACCAGAGGGGAGAGAGACTGCTAGTCAGGACTTCCCACATTGCAAGAGACAAATCCAACTCAACGTATGTTTAAAAAAAAAAAAAAAAAAAAAAAAGATACATGGAGAATTATGTGGTAGGTCATGGAATCGAAGGAAAATCTTTTAGAGTTCAGCAAAGGCTTGGGGATCTTATAACCTAAACAACAGGACCCCAACAGGTCTCTTTTCTGCCCCTTCTCTCTTGCTGGTGATAGGCTTCTGCCATGTTGTCAGCAAACTCAGCTGTCTCCAAAGTCCTTCCCACTTCTTTAATACGTGATGCCAAAGCCTTCCAGCTATAATTCTTCATTTTTCCTTTCCTGGAAGGGCTCTGGCTGGCCTGGTATAGATTTTCTGTCCACTCTTCATAGCCAAAGAGGGACTGAGAAGGTCAGGTAGGCTGACCCGCCCAGCCTGGACCATTTTCCACTGTGTGAGTGGGTGTCCGCATCACCACCACCACAGGCAACGATGTGTGGAGTGGACAGTCTGAGTATCAGCACAGCCACCAGCAGGTCAGCTGCCCCCAAATAACATAGCATCTGGAAAGTCCCCCAAATCATACTCCAGGGCTGCCTTCATGTTTTCGTAGACTCATTGTGTAATGTCATGAGCGTTCCCTAGCAGCAACTGTATAAACAGTTTTTAACCCATTATTAATAAAAGAGATTGTCCTGGGGGTTTATCAAACTATAAATGAAACATTCGTTTTCTTCCCTATACCCAGTATCTGTAAACTGAAAAAAAAAAAAAAAAAATGGTCGCTGAATTCAAACGTGCTCTTTTTTTATAGTATTCTTGCTGTGAAATGAAATTACAACACTAAGATTCTCATTTATAAGACTCTTATTCACTTGCAAATATCTTCTCCCATTCGGTCGGTTGTCTTTTGGTTTTGTTGACTGTTTCCTTTGCTTTGCAAAAGCTTTTTATCTTGATGAAGTCCCAATAGTTCATTTTTGCCCTTGCTTCCCTTGCCTTTGGCGATGTTTCTAGAAAGAAGTTGCTTCGGCTGAGGTCAAAGAGGTTGCTGCCTGTGTTCTCCTTTAGGAT
>NW_027767359.1:0-296 GCF_054177405.1 Leptonychotes weddellii
GAAGTTCTCTAGGTAAAATGGTTTCTTCATAAAACAGACCTCCAAATAAGCCATGGAAAAGAATGGGAAGGCAAGGATTTCAGTATAGATATATAATTTTATTTTTTTTTTATTTTTATTTTTTTAAAGATTTTATTTATTTATTTGAGAGAGAGAGAACACATGAGAGGGGATAGGGTCAGAGGACGAAGCAGACTCCCTGCCGAGCAGGGAGCCCGATGCAGGACTCGATCCCGGGACTCCAGGATCATGACCTGAGCCGAAGGCAGTCGCTCAACCAACTGAGCCACCCAGGC
>NW_027767360.1:0-296 GCF_054177405.1 Leptonychotes weddellii
ACCACCCACCACTATTTCTCTGCCTGAACCACTCCAGGGCCAGGTACCAGAGGAGGGACAGCCCTTAGGCCCCAGAGCCACTCCTAAGCCTGTTCGGGAGGCCTCACCCATTCCTTCCCCTGGACACCACAATAAAGCTTCTTGCCCAGGTTTTCCCCTCAATTTCTCTGCCTCCTGACCAACTCTGGTGCTTCCCCACAGAGCCCTGCATGGAAGGTGCGCCCCCTCCTCTTGAGAACAGTGACAAACACGCTATCTTTCAATGACAATTGTCTCCTTTATCTGTTGGCCTCACA
>NW_027767361.1:0-296 GCF_054177405.1 Leptonychotes weddellii
ATTCCATCTTAAATTCTTATATGACAAGTTTCTTTTCCTAAAGACTAATTTAGCCATTCATGGATCTGAATTCTTTCATACAGTTTTTAAAATAATGTTGTTAAGCAACTGAGAAAATCCAACTGAATTTTCAATGTGATTTCATTAAATTATAAATTTATAGATTAATTTGTGGTTAACAAATATATTTTTTCTTTATACTCCAAGATTTAAGAATTTCCTTTATAGAGTAGTACACTTTCTTTGTGAGCTTACTTCCTAGATATATATTTTTGTTTTGCTCTTGCCAATATAGA
>NW_027767362.1:0-296 GCF_054177405.1 Leptonychotes weddellii
CCCAGCTGGACTCACCAAGCCACCTCTCCACTCCACATGTTCACTGGACATGGTCTCCAGCTTCAGAGGTGGCTGTGGAAACCAGGAAACCAGGCTATGGAAATCAGGCCAGTCTGATTTCTCATGTTAGGAAAGAGAACCTTGACAAAGGACATATAGGGACAGAAGATAATTATAACTAAAGAATTTTGGTGGCAACATTTGAGTCAGTGTTTTGATGACTATGCTTCAAAGAAATGCCTATGTTTCCTATGGAGATTCCTAGGGATATCCAGATTTTTATCTTTTCCGAGGCA
>NW_027767363.1:0-296 GCF_054177405.1 Leptonychotes weddellii
ACATGTACTTCTTCTAGGAGCATTGCTATATTTCTAGGGAAACTTCATGTACCAAAATTCCAATTTTAAGAAATTTATCAAAAGCAAAAAAATCAGGGATGCAGAAAATGTTTTGTGCAAGAATGTTCTTTTAAAATACTGTTATAATAATGACAGATGACATCTATTGGAAACATCTGGAACTATACTATATACTTATTTATATTTTCTAATTATAACAACAACAACAAAAAAACATAAAGCAAGTGTAGGCAACCAAATGTAAGCGTGAAAGGAAAGCATTGCATGTAGAAAAT
>NW_027767364.1:0-296 GCF_054177405.1 Leptonychotes weddellii
ATGAATGGATAAAGATATGGTATATAGGGGCACCTGGGTGGCTCAGTCGTTAAGCGTCTGCCTTCAGCCAGGTCATGATCCCAGGGTCCTGGGATCAAGTCCCACATCAGGGCTCCCTGCTCAGCGGGAAGCCTGCTTCTCCCTGCTTGTTTTCCCTGTCTTGCTATGTCTCTCTCTCTGTCAAATAAATAAAAAATAACATCTTTAAAAAAATAAAGGAATGAGTACTAATGAGTACTAAGCATCAGACTTTCATCAACAACTCCTAAATTTTATCCTACAATTCTATGAGCAAT
>NW_027767365.1:0-296 GCF_054177405.1 Leptonychotes weddellii
GGGCAGTGGTGGCTTAAATGTCCACAGGGGTGATCCAAGGCAGCTTCCCTGCTCTCCAGAGAGAGGGCGAGAACATTCCCCGAGCCAGAGTGGCAAGGCAGAGGCAAAAGGCAACTGACCGCTGTCCTTCATAGGACGTTGCACAGATTTGGGCTTGCTGATGGGTCTCATCCCCTACCCGCCCCCCGCCCCCCCCCCCCGGAGTCTGCCAGACACGCCTGAGCAGCCTGACGGCCACACTCTGTGACCTGGCGCAATAATCTCCCCACAATGTGTATAAAACGGGGATGATAACA
>NW_027767366.1:0-296 GCF_054177405.1 Leptonychotes weddellii
GTGAGATCAAGCCCCACGTTGGGGCTCTGTGCTTGGTGCAGAGTCTGCTTGAGATTCTTTCTCCATTTCCCTCTGCCCCTCCCACAGAGAGGGAATTGTGTTCCCTCTCTCTCAAATAAACAAAGCTTTAAAAAATTAAAATAAATTAAAAATGCAGTTCCTCTTGCCACACTAGCCATTATTTGTCCTACTCAGTGGTCAGCTGCAGCTTGTGGCTATTAGACAGCACCAGTAAAGAGTATTTCCAGCAACACAGGAATTTCTATTGGATAGTATTGACCTAGAATATGAACTTA
>NW_027767367.1:0-296 GCF_054177405.1 Leptonychotes weddellii
CAGAACACTTGTGTTTCCCCAAGGGTAAACTGGAAGTGAATACGCCTCTGTGGGCATCATAAGCATGGTGGGAAACGAAGCCCAGAGAGTCACGTCATGTCAAAGTTGGAGGCAGAGAAGTGTTGGAGACCCACTCCTGGGCCAGGGCTCCTACAGGCCTCCACGTTGGTGTGGGCCTCCCTAGGTCCCAAAGGGCTTTACAGAATCTTCTTTAAACCTTACGCATAGGGCGCCTGAGTGGCTCAGATGGTTAAGCATCTGCCTTCGGCTCAGTTCATGATCCCAGGGTCCTGGGA
>NW_027767368.1:0-296 GCF_054177405.1 Leptonychotes weddellii
GAACAGAGATGTCTTTAATATATTAAAACTAGAAGTATCCAGTAATGAACTCTGGAATTATTTTGCATGTTTGAAGAGTCAAAAATCTTAAAAATTGGTCTTATATGCTTATATTTTCTTATAGATTAGCATTCCTTTCAATTCTAAACTGATAGCTTTTTTTTTTTAGTTTCTGAGCAAATGCATGTTATAAATTAACGTAAGATAGAGCTTTCCTACTATATACCTCCCAGCAAAAAACTTTTTTTTTTTTTCCCTGTGAGAAGACTGAAACAAAAATGTTTAGTTTTCTTACA
>NW_027767369.1:0-3914 GCF_054177405.1 Leptonychotes weddellii
TTTTTTTTTTTTAAAGAGAGACAGACAGAGCATGAGCAGGGGGAGGGGCAGAGGGAGAGGGAAAGAGAGAATCTCAAGCTGACTCTTCACTGAGCATGGAGCCCCAGGCCAAGCTGAATCTCACCACCCTGAGATCATGACCTGAGCTGAAATCAACAGTCAGATGCTCAACAGACTGAGATGCACAGGCATCCCCACTATCCTTCTTAAAGTCTTCCAAACAACTGAAGGGGGAACACTTACAAACTCACTTTGTAAGGCCAGCATTACCCTGATATCAGAGGCATTTAAGGACAACGCAAGAGAAGAAAATTACAGGCCAATATCCCTGATGAACATAAATGCAAAACTCTTAAAAAAAAAAAAAAAAATCCTTGCAAACCAAATCCCAAAGCACATTACAAGCATCATATACTACAAGCAATCAGGATTTATCCCTGAGATGCAAGGATAGTTCAACATGTGTAAATCAATACACATGATACACCACCATAACTGAATAACAGTTTAAAGGGTAAAAATCATATAGCCATATCAATAGATGCAGAAAAAGCATCTGGCAAAATTCAATATGCTTTCATGATAAAAAAATCACCAACAAATTAGATATATAAGCAAACAACCTCAATATATCTGACAGCCCCACAGCTAACATCATATTCAATGATCAAAAGCTAAAAGTTTCCTTCTCCCTGCCACCCTTGCCCCCAGCCTGTGGCATCAGGAACAAGACAAGATGCCCACTCTCTCCACTTTTATTCAACATAGTAATGGAAATCCTAGCCCTGAGTAATTAAGGAAGAAAAATAAATAAAAGGCATCCAAATCAGAATGGAAGAAGTAAAATTATCTGTTTGCAGGTGACATAATCTTACATATAGAAAACTATAAAGAATCCACCAAAACACTGGGACGCATGGGTGACTCATTTGGTTAAGTGTCTGCCTTCAGCTCAAGTCATGATCCCAGGGTCCTGGGATGGAGTCCCACACTGGGCTCCTTGCTCAGCAGGGAGCCTGCTTCTCCTTCTGCCTGCCATTCTCCCTGCTTATGCTCTGTCTCTGGCAAACAAATAAAATCTTAAAAAAAAAAAAATAATCTATCAAGCAATGTTCCATCTTAAAAAAAAAAAAAAGAATCTACCAAAACACTATTAAATAAATGAATTCAGTAAAGTTGCAGGATTTAAAAAAATTAATATACAGAACTAAGCTGCATTTATATACACCAATAATAAATTATCTGAAAAAAAAATTGAGAAAACAATCCCACTTAAGATAACATCAAAAAGAATAAAATATTCAAAGAAATTTAACCTAGCAGGTGAAAGATCTATATCCTAAAAATTATAAGAAACTGATGAAAGAAAGTGAAGACAGATGGAAAGATATCCAATGTTCTTGGATTGGAAGAATATTGTTAAAATGTCCATTTTACTCACAGCAATCTGCCCAGAGCAATCTACAGATTCAATGCAATCCATAACAAAATTCCACTGATGTTTTTCACAGAAATAGAAAACACAGTCCTAAAATTTGTATGGAACCACAGAGAACTCCAAACAGCCAAAGCAATCTTGAAAAAGAACAAAGCTGGAGACACCACACTTCTTGATTTCAAAATATTCCAAAGCTATAATAATCAAAACAGTATGGTACTAGCATAAAAACAGACCAATGGAACAGAACAGAGAGCCCAGAAATAAACCCAGGCACACATGGTCAACCAATCTTTGACAAGCACACCAAAAACACACAGTGAGGAAAGGACAGTCTCTTCAGTAAATAGTGACGGGAAAACTGGATATCCGCATGGAAAAAGATAAAAAGGGGACCTCCACCCTGGGTCTTAAAATAAGAGGGAAGGTGTGGGGAAAACTTGGCCAAGCCCGCCAGCTAGTTTGGGAAGTTAGACCAGCTGCCGGTGAGTGTGGACATTCTGGGCTTACATCCACTCCCCGCCCCAAGTTTTCCATATGTATTTTGGGGGACCAGCAGCACTGTGATGAGGCCAAGGCTGTGGATATTCTCCATATAGACACTGAGGCGCTGAAGAAACTCAACAAGAATTTAAAAAATTATTCAAGAAGCTGGCCAAGAAATATGATGCATTTTTGCCTTCAGAATCTCTGATCAAGCAGATCCCAGAAACCCTGGGCTGAGGCCTGCATAAGGCTGACAAGTGCCCTTCCTTGCTGACTCATAATGAGAACAGGTGGCCAAAGTGAATGAAGTTAAGTCCACCAGCAAACTCCAGACGAAGAAGGTCCTGTGTCTGGCAGTGGCTACTGGCCATATGAAGATGACAGATGATGAGCTTGTGTACAACATCCACTTAACTATCAATTTCCTGGTGTCAAGGCTCAAGAAGAACTGGCAGAACATCTGAGCTTTATACATTAAGAGCACCATGGGCAAGCCCCAGAGCCTTTACTAAGACACAGCTTAATAAATCCTAGTGCTACCAATAAAAAAAAGAAGAAAAAAGGAAACTGGACCCTTATCTTATACCACTCACAAAAATTAACTTGAATTGGAGTAAGAACTTAAACATAAGGCCTGAAACTATAAAACTTTTATTTTTTTTTAAAGATTTATTTGAGAGCCAGCAGTGCACACACATGCTGAAGTGAGGGGGGGAGGGGGAGAGGGAAAGAAAATTCAGACTCCCTGCCAAGCACGGAGCCCAACACAGGGCTCAATTCCACAACCCATAAGATCACGACCTGAGCCAAAACCAAGAGGCAGACGCCCAACCAACTGAGCCGCCCAGGTGCCCCTGAAATTATAAACTTTAAGAAGAAAACACGGAAAAAAACTCGACACTGGTGTTGCCAATGATTTTTTGGATATGGCACCAACAGCAAAGGCAACAAAAGCGAAAATAAACCAGTGGAACTGTATCAAACCAAAAACCTCTGCATGGCAAGGAGACGACAAAATGAAAAGGCAACCTAAGGAATAGGAGAAAGTATCTGCAAAAGATCTGACAGGAGGTTAACATCCAGAATATATAAAGAACTCATAAAACTCAACAACAGGGGCGCCTGGGTGGCTCAGTCGTTAAGCGTCTGCCTTTGGCTCAGGTCATGGTCCCAGGGTCCTGGAATCGAGTCCCGCATCCGGCTCCCTGCTCAGCGGGGAGTCTGCTTCTCCCTCTGCCCCTCCCCCGCTTGTGTTTTCTCTCACTGTCAAGTAAACAAAATCTTAAAACATCCTCAACAATAACAATAAAACCAAATAATGCAATTAAAAATAGGCAAAGGACCTCAATAAACATTTATCCAAAGACACACAAATGGCCAACATGTACATGAAAAGATGCTCAACATCACTAATATCAGAAAAATGCAAATCTACTTCTTTAAAGATTTTATTTACTTGAGAGAGAGAGAGAACACAAGCAGGGGGAGGGGCAGAGGGAGAGGGAAAAGCAGACACCCCGCTGAGCAGGAAGCCCCACGCCAGGCTCGATCCCAGGACCCTGAGATCATGACCCAAGCCAAAGGCAGATACTTAACCACTTAACCAAATGAGCCACCGAGGCGCCCCAGAAAAATGCAAATCTAAATCACAATATCATCTCACACCTATTAGGATGGCTATTATCAAAAAGCAAGAGCTAACTGCTGGTGAAGAATGCGAAGAAAAGAAACCCTTATATACAGTTGGTAAGCTAAATTGGTATAGACAGGGGCGCCTGGGTGGCTCAGTTGGTTAAGCGGCTGCCTTCGGCTCAGGTCATGATCCTGGAGTCCCGGTATCGAGTCCCGCATAGGGCTCCCTGCTCGGCGGGGAGTCTGCTTCTCCCTCTGACCCTCCCCCCTCTCATTCTCTCTGTTTCTCATTCTCTCTCTCTCAAATAAATAAAATCTTTAAAAAAAAAAAAAAGATTATTTTTATAAATAAATAAAT
>NW_027767370.1:0-296 GCF_054177405.1 Leptonychotes weddellii
CAAGGGCTGTGCTTGCTTGGAGTGGGCTATTTGGGGTATTAAACATTCTCTGTAGAATTGCCATGTAGACAGTTTGAAAAATGCACAAAAAAATGCAAAGGAGAAAAAAAATCACTATAAAAGGCTCTCTTACAAACTCATTGAGATTCTTCTCATTTCTTGTAATAAGTGGAAGGGGTGGAGTCCTTGTGTATTTCACCCTCCATTTTTCTCTTGGATGGCAACATTGTATAAGTTCTCTTAGCATATTTCTGTGTAATCTACCTGTTTTTTCTTGGTGGGGGAGGGGCGGATAA
>NW_027767371.1:0-296 GCF_054177405.1 Leptonychotes weddellii
CATGCACGGGATTAGAGACAAACATGTGGCAAATGACATGAAATAATGAAAGAAAATGTCACTCTCGTGCCTAAATGTCTCCTATTTATGGATCAGTCCTCTCATTCCGATAACATATCACCTCTGAAAACAGAGCAAAATATTCCTAGGTTATGCTTTGTGAAGTGATGGTGTATGGTACTACTTATCTCTCCAGTTTGGTGTGATGGCTTAACTACTCTTAAATGTAAGAAGTGAGTATGGGCATTGCAGACATAGAGACCTCAGTATGAATCTTAGTGTAGCAATTTACTAGC
>NW_027767372.1:0-296 GCF_054177405.1 Leptonychotes weddellii
ACAGGTGTGCATTTTGGAAACGAGAAAGTGAAATTTCCATGTGTCATTTTGAGCAGCGCATTGAGAAATGGTTGAAAGGAAAAGAGTGTAGTGAGTCCACAGCACATAAAAATATGCCCACACCCATAGCTCTCTCAGGCATAGTGAACTATTATTCGGACAACTGACATATATGGTATTAAAGTAGCTAAGAAGTTCAAAGAACAGGCTGCGACTTGACACCACTTCTACAGAAAACGTTGAAAGGCTGTGAAGTTCATGTAAGTGAGGAATCACTGACTTTACGCAGGAAATAA
>NW_027767373.1:0-296 GCF_054177405.1 Leptonychotes weddellii
CTGCCACACTCAGGCACCCCTGGTCTTTCTGTGACCCCGAGGGTCCTGAGACCACACTGTCCCGGAGGGTTCCACCCCCCGCTTAGCCACCAGAGTGACTTCCCTCGGCGGAGCAGACTTTTAAAAGTTCCGATTTTGTGCTCAGTGGTTCTATCAGTTGCCAGAAGTGGCCGACGGAGGCCCCTCCCCCACCGTCTATCCTCCCGAATATCGCCTCGGATTCACTTCTCCGCACGTCCTACCTTCCAGAAAGTGGTCGCTTTTCTGATGAGAGAGTTGTTGCTCTTCTTTTCTTC
>NW_027767374.1:0-296 GCF_054177405.1 Leptonychotes weddellii
CGCCTGGGTGGCTCAGTCGGTTAAGCGACTGCCTTCGGCTCAGGTCATGATCCTGGAGTCCCGGGATCGAGTCCCGCATCGGGCTCCCTGCTCGGCGGGGAGTCTGCTTCTCCCTCTGACCCTCCCCCCTCTCATGATCTCTCTCTCTGTCTCATTCTCTCTCTCAAATAAATAAATAAAATCTTTAAAAAAAAAAAAAGTAATTACGTCAATGAGGTCACTAGGGCAGGCCACGAGCACGACCGGCGTCCTTCTAAGAAGAGGAGATTAGGACACAGACACACACAAGAGGGAAG
>NW_027767375.1:0-296 GCF_054177405.1 Leptonychotes weddellii
GATCAAGCCCCTTATCAGGCTCCACACTCAGCAGGGACTCTGCTTGAGATCTCTCTCTCCCTCTCCCACTGCCCCTCCCGTGTGTGTGCGGTCTCTCTCTCTCTCTAAAATAAATAAATAAATCTTTATGAAAAACAGTTTAAATTTTTTTTAAACCTGCTTTAATCATGAGATACTAAAAGTTAAAAAAAAAATTAAATGTCCCAGTCAGGCTGTGTGACCTTGGGCATCTCAGGTGTCCTTCAGCCTCAGTCTCCTCATCTGTCTCCCCCCTGACTGCTATGTGGATTTAGCGA
>NW_027767376.1:0-296 GCF_054177405.1 Leptonychotes weddellii
GCCATCTTCTTGCGTGTCCTCACATGGTCTCCTGTCCATGCATATCTGTGTCCTAATCTCTTCTTACAAGTACACTAGTCATATTGGATTAGGGCTCACCCAATGACCTCATTTAACCTTGATTACCTCTTTAAAGTCCTTGTCTCCAAATATAGTCTTATTATGAGGTAGTGGAGGTTAGGATTTCAATATATGAATGGGGGATGGACACACTAGAGGCCAAAGTAGGGGTCTTCAGCCCCCTAGGTGGTCATGGGGTAGGCAAGATCACCCAGAGACAGTGAGTTTGGGTGATA
>NW_027767377.1:0-296 GCF_054177405.1 Leptonychotes weddellii
GGAGGGTTAACATAATTCTTTGGGCATCAAATTTGATTGAGTTTCCTGTTCACCAAGTCCACGAAACCCCAAAAATCTAGGCCCTGACTTGATCACTTTATTGGAGTGGACTTTGCATGCTTGTTTTTCGGTGATGAACCTGTCTTAGCCAAAGACGAGTGGCTGTGTGGTCTGAATGTGACCCCAGGTGAATGGAGTCGTCAGGGCTACGGTCTCCAACCCCAAGGCCACGTCCAGTCTCCGTCTCCCACCCACACTTTGGGGAGCAGTACTTAGCCTCCGAGTAAGAACTTAGA
>NW_027767378.1:0-296 GCF_054177405.1 Leptonychotes weddellii
CACGGCCGAGGCCGCTCCTCCTTCTGCGGGCTGGACCCTTCCCTCAGGGAGCACCAGGCCGGGGACGGAGTCCACTGGCCCCAGAACACTTGCGCTGCTCTTCTGCGGCCCAAGCCAAGGCTGCAGGACACAGACAACCCCGTGCAGCTGTGTCCTTCCCCAACTAACAAGCGGACGCCCTGGCCAGGGGGAAGCGGCTGTGTGCACCCAGGGGAGCCCTGAGAACACAGGCGCCCCCATGGCCGGTCTCCGGAGGGAACCACAGCCCACCTGCTAGAACCTGCTGCTTCTGCAGG
>NW_027767379.1:0-296 GCF_054177405.1 Leptonychotes weddellii
ATAAATCTTTAAAAAGTTCAAATCTCATAGTGACTGCAAGTGTAGTGTCTGGAAACAGAATAAAAACAGAGTGAAACATAAGGAGAGAAAGAACAATAGGCAATTACTTTTAGTCCTATTGAAAATAGGATATGGATTTTATACCACAAATGTAAGAAGTGCCGTATCTTGATTTTGTTTCTGACTTGAAGTATTATTTTTATTTCTATTCCTATTTCAAATTGCCTATCTGTTTTTGATGTAGTGTTCCATGATTACTAAAAGTAAGATTTCAGCAACTTCTGAGGATTTAAGGC
>NW_027767380.1:0-3914 GCF_054177405.1 Leptonychotes weddellii
CTCTCTTTCCTACTCCCCCTGCTTGTGTTCCCTCTCTCGCTGTGCCTCTACCTCTCTCTGTCAAATAAATAAATAAAATCTTTAAAAAAAAAAAAAATCTTTTTTTCTTTTTTTTTTAAGATTTTATTTATTTGACAGAGAGAGACACAGCGAGAGAGGGAACACAAGCAGGGGGAGTGGGAGAAGGAGAAGCAGGCTTCCCATGGAGCAGGGAGCCCAATGCGGGGCTCAATCCCAGGACCCTGGGATCATGACCTGAGCCGAAGGCAGACGCTTAACGACTGAGCCACCCAGGCACCCCAATAAATAAAATCTTAAAAAAAAAAAAGATTAAGGCAAGGTCAAATTTATCCCAAAATATTTTGATGGGGAAGTAACATTACATAAACTCTCCATGTACTTACTGGGTTATAAAGTCATTACTTACTCCTCTACCTGTAAGTTCACTTTAATTTTGGATGGGAACATTGATACAACTTTAATTATTATTCTTTTAAGATTAGTAAATACTATTTCTTTTTTTTTATAAAGATTTTTATTTATTTATTTATTTGACAGAGAGACACAACGAGAGAGGAAACACAAGCAGGGGGAGTGGGAGAGGGAGAAGCAGGCCTCCTGCCGAGCAGGGAGCCTGATGTGGGGCTCGATCCCAGGACCCTGGGATCATGACCTGAGCCGAAGGCAGACGCTTAACGACTGAGCCACCCAGGCGCCCCAGTAAATACTATTTCTAAAGAATTTATTTTCATTGTGTTTTCTTAAGAGTCTTTGTTTGGAATAGGGACAGACTTAGTGAAAACCTAGGACTTGGCTGCCTGTGTAACTTGGATTTACCCATCACACCTCATTGAGGAAAGCCCATCCTGTTGTTCTGTAATATGGCAAGAATTCAGGAAGTTCATGTACCACTTGGAGAACAAAGAGAAATGTAAGCTGTGTGATCAGCAGTTAGCAAGGAAAGGAGAACAAGTGTGTTGTCAGATAAAAAGGCCATTTTGTTTTAAGGACCATTAATAATTTAGTTTTCGTCTAAGATTTGTCTTTGCAATTTCCATGGAGAGCTCAGGATTCTACTAGAGGATAATAGACTCGATCCACTCTGGGGCAATTGTAAAGGACATCAAGTGTGGCTTAAGTACTTTCTTACCCCCGTGGGGACTTCTGTTCTTTTTGACACTCCTCTTTCCTCTTCTTGCTCCCTTCTCCACAATCTGACTCCCTGCTACTCTATATAGATCCCAAACTCTAATGCTATCTTCTGGTTGTCCAGGACCTAGCATGATACATAGTCCATTCTTTGACCACTGCCCGCTTTCTCACCACGATCCCTTCCCCTATTAACGGTCCACATTGAAAGGAACCTATACTTTTCCATCATATTTTCTTTCATCACATCCTGATAAGTGATTGCGGCTCACCAGATAAGTTAACCAAAAGAGAGGAGTGGACGGCCAATAGTGGTTTTTAAAATAACCTTGAAAATCTTTGCTTATTAATGGGAGTTTCCAGGAGTGGCAGTGCTTTAATTAAAGGATCAATTTCTCCAGTAATAGAGATATTTTGGCATGGCAGTTGGTGACAGATTTCTTTTTTCTGTATTACATCATCGATAAATTTAATTTTATTTCATCATGTTCTAATTTAAATATGTATTACTCACTATGGCCACATTTTTGTTGGTGTTGTTTGGTTTTGGTTTTATTAATTTTCATTTGATTTAATTTACATGCCATAAAATTCACCATTTAAAGTGTACAATTCTGTGGTTTTTAAATATATTTACCAAGGTTTTCAACATCACCACTATCTAATTCCAAAATGTTTTCATTATCCCAAGTGGGAAATATTTTTGAATAGGAAAATCTTTCAATAGTATGTCTCAAAACATGCCTATGCTTACTTTACTATATAAGACTGTGCTTAGAAAAATAAGTAATTGGAATGCCCTTTAGAAGATTTAGAATTCTTTTGAATAAGAGGAATATCCGAGGCAATCACACAATAATGTCTTCCTACAATTGGATTGATTACTTTTACTAATTGAATTGATCACATTTACAATGAAGTTGATTACATTTACAAGAACATGATAATGAATGGTTTGCAAGTATTTTGCTCTGTTAGAGAAAAGAAAGCAAATGGGATAAAGGCAGTAGGGAAGAAGCTATATCCTTTCCTCATCAGTTTAAAATAATCAACATGTTCTTTACCTACAAGTAAGGTCGGAGGTAAAGGGATTTGGGTGGTTGTATCATTTAGAATTCTCTTGTTTGCAAGCAGTAGAAACCAACCCTAGCCAGCACTAAGAAGATAGACTTAGAATGGATTTGAGAAAATTTATTATAAAGATATAAGCAGGAACACATGCCCGTGAACTGAAACTAGAGCCTGCAGTATCATAATGAACCAAGGAAATATTTTGTACTATTTCTCATCTACTACTTTCTTTCTACTCGCTGACCAACTTTTTCTGTTTCCCAAGCCACATGGCAGAAAACCTACCTGCCAAAAGGTACCAGATTTTTATTAGCCTATAGGTCCAACCACCTGGTGAGAAAATTTTCCAGTTCCCAAGGGTTGAGACTGGCCTAGTTTCTGACAGTTGTCCACAGCAGAATCAACCTGTTGGTGATCACTTAAATATCAGGGGTGAGAAGAGGAGGAACGAGTTCCCAGAATCAGAGAAATCTGGGCAATCAGATTTCACTGTAGCCATCTTTGTGGTCTCATCCATCAGATGAAGTAAGATTGTTTCAGTTTAAAATTCCTACAGTTGCCTACCCTTACCATCACTAGCCACTAGAAAAGAAATATACCCACTGCCTTGTTTGACAATAATTCCAGTCAACACTTTTCATTGCCTATGTCTTATGTCCAACCTGAAGAGAATGGTGGAGCTTAATTATACATGGCAGAAAAATATACAACATAGACTCTATCCAACCTCGCCTTTAATGCACCGCAACAAAGTCGGATGAGGAAATAGCACTCAAGAGAAGATAACAAAGGCTCTGTTACTGACATAGTCTCAGATACCCTCTAGAGTTTTCCATCCCATCCTTTAAATAATGAAGAGCTACTGGGAGTTGAAGCCAAATGCTTCTGCTTCCAGCTGTAAGGTTGAAGGAAACAGAACAAAGCCCTTTGTAAACTGCACAAAAAAACATTATTTCTGAGGTTCTAGTAATGATACTTAAAAATAGCCTCCTGCGATTGTCATATTTTGCCTTAAAATGGGTTTTAAGAAGTATTCCATGAAAAGCAAATGGCCAATAAAAATTTATGTGTGCAACCTCTTGTTAATAAAACAATAAAGAAAAAAAAGCAAAAACCATTGGTTTAACCAGCAAGTTGGCAATAAATTTATTAAAACATTGTTCATTATTGATGAGCATGGTTTGAAATGGGCACCATCAGTTTCTGCTGATGGGTGAAAAAGGACACAAACTTTTAGAGGTAAACTTGACTGTATCAAGTGTTTGGGTTTATTTTAAAGTTTTTTAAAAAAGGAATTTATCTCAAAACACACAAATATGTACAAGCATGTTCATTATGATATTGTTTCAATAACAAAGATCAAAAAGAAAGAAAAAAATTAAAATGTCAAATAGGAGAGGATTCAATGGTAAGTAAATTAAAGCTTAGTAAGGCAACAGAGTACCAGGCAACTGTTTTAAATGATGCAAAGATATTAATATCGTTCCAGTACTTCTATTAGAGAGAATTGAAAACACTCAAATATTTAATAGTAAGCTATTTGATAAATGCAGTATGGTATGCCCATAAAATGAAGTATGGAGAAAAGCTATGATATAATGTAAAGTGAAAAAAGTAGGATTCAGTTTGTTATCCCCATATGCACATGTATATAGAAGACAAAACTAAGGAATTGCCCTACCATTTTAATAGTG
>NW_027767381.1:0-296 GCF_054177405.1 Leptonychotes weddellii
GAGACACTGAGAGAGACAGAGACCCGGGAGAAAGAGAGGAAGAAAAAAGGATACAAGCGCGAGCCAGAAAGGCCAAGCGGCCAAAAGGGAGGAACGAGCGAGAGAAACGAGCGACGGAGGCGGACGCAGCGCAGGGAAAGGGAGCCTCGGGCCACCGGCGCCGCGCGGGAGATTCCTGGAGGGCGCGGGGCGGCGGGACCCGTCGACAGCCCTGCGACGGCCGGGCGGCGGGAGGGCCGGGCGGGGCCGGCGGGCTGCCAGGGGAGGGGGGCCCGGGGCGCTTGGGGAGGTGGGCC
>NW_027767382.1:0-296 GCF_054177405.1 Leptonychotes weddellii
CTTGTGTAGTCGTTACAGTAAATCGCATCTATAGCTGATTGACAGTGTGGCACCTCTTGCAGATGTGGACGTTGTGAATCCTGACGAAAAGTCAATCATGACCTATGTGGCGCAATTTCTGCAGTATTCGAAGGATGCAGCGGAGACTGGAGATAAAGCTCAGGTATGTCCTTACGAGTATGACTCAAGAGCATTTTTGCTGTACCCTACTAGTGGCTTAATTTTTAAAACTGAGGTACAAGGGCGCCTGGGTGGCTCAGTCGGTTGAGCGACTGCCTTCGGCTCAGGTCATGATC
>NW_027767383.1:0-296 GCF_054177405.1 Leptonychotes weddellii
ACTATAATATCTTATTCAAATACAGTCTATTAAATATCCCCTGGGTTTCAGTCTTGATCACTATCAAATGATGCAGCCATATAAAAGACATTCACTGTTTACTATATGAGTTAATTTGCTTATCATCACCACACAAATGACTCTGCTCTAGTGTTTTTATAATTAAGTAGAAGGATAATGGGAAAGAAAAGTTACTCTTGTTTCTTTGGTTTGCATAAACTGAAAAGTTGAACTTGATCAATTTTCTCCCATTGACCAACATCAAGAACTTCAGTTGTGATAACATTCATAAGATC
>NW_027767384.1:0-296 GCF_054177405.1 Leptonychotes weddellii
GAAATGATTGTCCTTTTCATTTGCAGGAACTTAGACAACAAAGGTGCCCACCAGCCTTCCACATGTGCAAGCACATCTGGGCCAGAGCTGGCCACCCTCATGCATGGAGGCAAGCATCAGACAGTCCAATAGGAGAGCCTTTTAGCTCCTATTAGGGATCATCTTTGCATTGGCAGAACATGTGCTTTGAAAAGTAGAGCTTAAAATCTTGGACATTGTGTATCACACAACATAAGAACACCGTGAAAGAGTAGGAGGCAGACAGGCTAGAGGCCTCGGGACCTCAGGAACAACAC
>NW_027767385.1:0-296 GCF_054177405.1 Leptonychotes weddellii
CAGGCAATGAAAGTAGAGGACACAATCCTCTTAAGTGCATACGTACAGTTACCAAGAGACTACATTCTGGAACATAAAACAAGTTCCAAAAGATTTAAGAGGATTCAAGTCAACATCATTAGTCATTAGGGAAGTGCCAATTAAAACTTCAATGAAAGGGGAGCCTGGGTGGTTCAGTCGTTAAGCGTCTGCCTTCGGCCCAGGTCATGATCCCGGGGTCCTGGGATTGAGCCCCGCGTAGGGCTCCCTGCTCAGCGGGAAGCCTGCTTCTCCCTCTCCCATTCCCCCTGCTTGTA
>NW_027767386.1:0-296 GCF_054177405.1 Leptonychotes weddellii
ACTGATAAAGATGCACCCCAAACTGCATCATGGGGTGCAATGTGTGTTAAGCACAGGGTGTTCTGGGGACACACAGGAGACACCTAGACCTGTTCTAGAAGTCAGGAGAAGCTTTGGAGGAAATGACATTTGAGCTAGCTGAGACCTGAAGTTTGAGTGGGGGTTTAAAGGGTGAGAAGATCATTGCAGTAGAGGGAAGAGTATGTACAAAGATCCGAAGTTTGGACAGAACTGTGTTTATTTGTTTTCAGAATTTGGAAGGAGGGCTGCATGGCTGGAACTTAAAGTAAGAGAAG
>NW_027767387.1:0-296 GCF_054177405.1 Leptonychotes weddellii
ACTATGTGACCTTTCATGGCAAAAGAGAATTTGCAGATGTGATTAGAGTTAAGGATCTTGATGTGGGGAGATTATCCTGGATGATCCATGTGGACCCAGTGCTGTCACTGAGTTTAAACACAGAAGAGGGAGGCAGAAGAGTGGGTCAGATGGATGTGAAGTGAGAAGGACTGGACCCACTGTTGCTGGTTTTGAAGATGGAGGAAAGAGGCCATAAGCTAAGGGGTGTAACAGCTTCTAGGTGCTGAGAATGGCCTCAGCTGACAGCCAGGAGGAAAACAGGGACCTCGGCCTTA
>NW_027767388.1:0-296 GCF_054177405.1 Leptonychotes weddellii
TGGAATCTGGGGAAAAGATCAAACTCATAGAAAATGAGATCAAACTTGTGGGTGTCAGAGGCAGAGGAGTGGGGAGAGGGGGATTTGAAGGAAGGTGGTCACAAGAGTATAAAATTCCAGTTATAAGATAGAGAAGAACTAGGGTTGTCATATACAGTTTCATGACTATAGCTAGCACTGCTGTGTGGCATATAGTTAAGAGAGTAAATCCTAAAAGTTCTCATCACAAAGGAAAAAAAATTTTTCTTTTTTTCTTTTTATTGTCTCTATGAGAAAGTGGATATTAACCTAACCCA
>NW_027767389.1:0-296 GCF_054177405.1 Leptonychotes weddellii
AAAGATTTTATTTATTTATTTGAGACAGAGAGAATGAGAGACAGAGAGCATGAGAGGGAGGAGGGTCAGAGGGAGAAGTAGACTCCCTGCCGAGCAAGGAGCCCGATGCGGGACTCGATCCTGGGACTCCAGGATCATGACCTGAGCCGAAGGCAGTCGCTTAACCAACTGAGCCACCCAGGCGCCCAACAAAACTAAGTCTTAAAGAGGTGACTGGACTTGCACAAGGCCACGCTGTTTGCAAATGGCAAACCTGGAATTTAAACCTAGAGTATGTGGTTTCAGAGTCTTCCACC
>NW_027767390.1:0-296 GCF_054177405.1 Leptonychotes weddellii
AATAAAAGATATTATGAGAAAGTTGTACTAGTTCTTCTTTAAATGTTTGGAATAATTCATCAGTGAAACCTTTTGGGTGGCTTTTTGTGTGTGCTGGGATAAATTATTATTATTAATCAATCCCTTTTTTGAAACAGTCTAATCAGATTGTCTACTTCTTCAGTCAAATTTCAGTAACTTATGTATTTCTAGGAATTTAGCCATTTTATTTAAATTATCTGAATTATAGGCATACAACTCTTTACAGTATTCCTTCATAATTCTTTTTATTTCTGTAAGGTCATTAGTAATGGCCC
>NW_027767391.1:0-3914 GCF_054177405.1 Leptonychotes weddellii
GGCTCGCACCCTGCCCCCCGCCTTCCCTGACACGGAGACAGAGACTGGACTCTGGCAGTGTCGCCACCCAGCTTGCCGGTGACCAGCTGCACAGAAGCAATCACGGGGACCCTCTGGTCACCCCAGCCCCCAGCCCCCCGCCCCCGGGTCGGGCCGGGCCTGTCCGGGCGGGGCCGGGGGCATTTGCACTGCAGTGCTCACCCCGGGAGCCGCACCCCCCTCACCCTGCCTCCGCTTCTTCTGTGGGTCTCAGGGCACCCCTCCCCACCTTCCTGCCAGGACTGCGGCTGCTAGACACGGTCCCCTATGGCTGGGACGTGTCCTGCTTCTCCTAGTGTCCTCACTGCTCACCCACAGGGCCTTCCAGAGAGCAGAGCTCAGCCCATGTCTGGGAATCAAGGAGCCAGTGAGCAGGGCTCCCTCTGTGCTGGGAGGACGTTTCCCCCCCTTTCTGGAAGAACCAGGCCAATGCACAAGCACGCGTGTGTGCGCGTGCTTGCCTTTGGAATTTGCACAATGATGGCCGGGAAGGCATCAGAAGCAAGAAGCAACAAACTTTTATTTCTCCAGCTTCTGACCCCCGTCCCCTGCTTGTTCCATTCTTTCGCCTTTCCAACCCATCCCTAGGCCAATGCCCTGTGATTTCGGTCCAGAGGCCAAACAAGTAGGCAAGGTGTCCAGGCTGGTGTCCAGGACATGACAAAACTCTTTTTTTCTTAAAGGTGTTTATTTATTTATTTATTTGTGAAAGAGCACACACAGAGGGAGAGAGACAAGCAGAGTCTCCACTGAGCAGGGAGCCCAATGTGGGTTTCGATCCCAGGATCCTGAGATCATGACCTGAGCCGATGGCACATGCTTAACCAACAGAGGACCCAGGCGCCCCCAGAACATGATAAAACTCTTTAACTCTTGAACTGGGTATGGACAAATGCTGCGGGGTGGATGTCACTCACACACTCCGCCGCTGAAACGGATGAAACCTTCTATGGCAAGGAACCCCACAGGACAGCTTCCTCAAGGACACCAAGCTGTGGATGTGGGAGTCATCCCAGGGAACAACCCCCCCACCCCCAGGAGGCTCCTTGCCCTGCTTTCTTCCCCCAACCCTCCCTGGCCCTGCACTCCGTAAAACGCCCAGGGCTCTGTCTTCACGCATACACACAAACACTCACAGGGAAGGACCAACAAGCGGCCTCACTTCATGCCCAGCACCCTGGAGGAGAAGCTGCCGACCCCACCAAAACCTGGAAAGGGCCTGGCGGACCCCGGGGCTCAGGCCCCCTCTTCCTCATCTCTCACAGCCCCTTCAGACACGGCCAGGGAGGAAGCCGGCTGCCCGAGATTGACCCGGAGCAAATACTCCAGCATTTGCAACTTGTTGGTTTCGGCGTGGGCCCTGGGACCCCACAGGAACTCGTAGCAGGCAGGGTCGCTGCCGGGCACCTGCCGGTACTCCACGTACCCTTCCTGCACCCAGACATTGGTGAGGAGCTCCCTGGGCTCCCCATAGATGAAGTGCTCCTGGCCGGCATACACCCCCATGGCCCCCAGCGCTTCCCACACCTCCTCCTCGGGGGCATGGTCGCCCTCCAGGAGGATAAACCCCAGGAGCAACACCAGGAGGCCGGTCTTGGGCACTTCCTGCTCACCGCTCAGCATCCCATCCCAGGTGAGGCCCAGGACGGGGACCAGGATGTAGGAGTGGTCGCTGGGGTCCACTTCCTTCACATCCACGCCAAAGACCAGCCGCATGCACTTGGAGGCTCGGCCCAAGACCACGGGGAAGGCGTCCTGGGCATCCTCGCCGACGATCTCCAGCATCTCTGCCTGGCTGGTCGGCTCCTTGGTGCGATACCTGAGGAGCAGGAACTCCACCAGGTCGACCACCTTCCCCTGGACTACGTTTTGGAGCCCAGGCTGGGCTTCTTCGGGCTCCTCCCAGGTGCTCGACCCCTCCTCATCGGGGCTGCTGGAGCCCTGGTCAGGCTGGCTCCGGGCAGTGGCTGCCGGGGCACTGGGGGAGGGGCAGGCACTCACAGAGCTCTGGGGAGGACTCTGGAACCCAGCAGCAGACCCCTCCTCCGAGGGAACCAGAAACAGGGCAGAGCAGGAGACAGATGGGGCGGTGGACTGGGAGGAGGCGGAGGTGGAGAAGGAGGATGGGGCGCATGGGGCCTCCTCCTCCCCAGCCCCGGACGGCTGTGCCTCCACCAGGCCCTGGGCCGGGCCTGGGTCTTCCTCCAGCTTCCAGAGCTCACTCCTCTGACCCAGGGGCATGGCGTTTGTGTCGGGCTGAACCTGAAGAAAGATGTGGGACGGCTCCTCAGGGTGCAGCCCAGGCAGCAGAGGCCTGAAGTCCCGGAGCTGACAGTGTGCTGCGTCGGGCTTGGGTACTCAGGGGTCCCCTCTGGGCTGGGACGGGCGAGCCCCTGGCTCCTTGCTCAGAGCAAGTACCTCACCTTGACCACGGGCACTCCCCTGCTCTGGGACCTTAGAGGCTCCTGCCTCAGACCTAGGCCTCAACTCTGAGTTCTTGAAGCCACGGGAGGACAAAAGGAGGAGTCACTTCAGGGTGCAGACACAGAGTACGGCACACGGGCCCCAGTGGGGAAGGAGGGCTGGGGCGGACTCTGTGAGGTCCCCACCAGTCCAAGCTGGGCGTTCCCCTCCTTGGCCTCTCAGGGGACTGCTATTTCCCCTGGCAGGGCCTGGGCCCCACGCCCGCAGCCTGAGGCCAAAGGGTCACAGCAAGACCACGCAGCCCTGAGACTCCACAGAAGGTAAGCGAGGGGGCCCACATCTGCCCACGCCTGCCAAAGCTCTAAGGGCTCGTCACGGAAACCCAGGGATGGCCAAGCTCGGGGTTCCATCTGTGCCGGGATGGGCGCACCTCTCCGTCTATACCTTGACCCCACGGAAGGCCTGGGAAAACTCCCTGTGTTGACCTGAGGCCACCCTCCTGGTGCCGAGGCCTCATCTCTGATAGACATCAGAAGGAAAAGTCAGGAGAAATAACTTGGCTCACCGATCGCCCGTCTCCCCATGGCTGACAGAAGCGGCAGGGTAGGCCTGGGCCCTGAGGATCCTGCTGTGGGAGGCATCCCCTCATTTCTCATCTCCCCCCAACAATCAGGGCCAGACCCAGAGCCAGGGCACCTGCCTCCTCTGCTACCCGAGTCCAGACCCTCAGGCCCTTGCCCTCCCCATCCTGACAGGAAGGATCTGGAGAGGAGGAGGGACTCAACCTGGCAGGCCCCGCCCAGGGTTCCCAGGGCCGCCAGGTAGGGGCTGGACAGATTCCTGGGCCATCACTTCCTTGTTCCGAGGCGTGGGTTGGGAGTCACTCACTCCTCCCTCGGGTGCCCCCGCATTGACTCTCGGCAGGAGCAGGGACTCCTGTGTGTCTCCAAGGTGGGCTTCCCCAGATGACCTGACCCCAACCTCTCCCAGCGTGGTCCTCACCTCCCTGAGAGCTCCGAGAGGAGGGTGTGGGGCCACCCCGTCCTCGTCCACGGCCACGTCTACATCCCCCACCGTCAGCCCCCGGCAAGATCCCAAAGGGCTGGCAGTAGGGACCGGCCCCTCTGTCCTGGGGTGGGGATGCCCTAGACCCCTAGGACACTAATCCTCTTTCTTCCTGCCAGGGCCTGCCCTTCTTCCAGGTCCCCAAAGTGAGACAGAAGCCATGTGCCCCACAGACCAAGACCTCAGTTCCCTGAGGACTCCCACCTTCTGGCCCATGAGACAAGTGAGCACGCATGCCACTTTGGGCCACCGCTGACCGACCCTGCCTGGATCGGGCACGGCCAGACTCCGGTGCACTGGCTTCTTTGCTGAGATGGGGTGGAGGGGGTACGGCCAGTCCTCCCCCAGGGTCCTCACCCTGACTCCCAACCGGACCTGTGCCCCGC
>NW_027767392.1:0-296 GCF_054177405.1 Leptonychotes weddellii
CAGGCAATGAAAGTAGAGGACACAATCCTCTTAAGTGCATACGTACAGTTACCAAGAGACTACATTCTGGAACATAAAACAAGTTCCAAAAGATTTAAGAGGATTCAAGTCAACATCATTAGTCATTAGGGAAGTGCCAATTAAAACTTCAATGAAAGGGGAGCCTGGGTGGTTCAGTCGTTAAGCGTCTGCCTTCGGCTCAGGTCATGATCCCGGGGTCCTGGGATTGAGCCCCGCGTAGGGCTCCCTGCTCAGCGGGAAGCCTGCTTCTCCCTCTCCCATTCCCCCTGCTTGTA
>NW_027767393.1:0-296 GCF_054177405.1 Leptonychotes weddellii
AAAAATCTATTAATTCAGGGGTGCCTGGCTGGCTCAGATGGTTAAGCGTCTGCCTTCGACTCAGGTAATGATCCCGGGATCATGGGATTGAGTCCCGCATCGGGCTCCCTGCTCCTTGGGGAGCCTGCTTCTCCCTCTGCCTCTCTCTCTCTCTCTGTCTCTCATGAATAAATAAATAAAATCTTTAAAAAAATAAAAATAAAATAAAAAACCTATTAATTCAAAAACATGTTTACACCTAACATATTATGGTGAAACAGCAGAATGCCAAAGATAAAGATAAAACCTAATAAGCT
>NW_027767394.1:0-296 GCF_054177405.1 Leptonychotes weddellii
ATGCTAGATACAACATGGTAAAGAACTAATCTGGGCTCAGAGGTGGGCAGGTCTGAGGGCATTCCGGGGGACGGAGGGAGAGAATTCAGACGTGGCTGGAGGCATAGGAGGGCCTCTGCCATGAAGCCGATGGGGTCACGCCAAAGCCCTGGACACCTGTGCCTTCTGGTTCACACCTGTGCATTCAGATTCACACCTGTGCCTTCTGGTTCACACCTGTGCCTGCAGATTCACACCTATGCCTTCTGGTTCACACCTGTGCCTCAAGATTCACACCTGTGCCCTCAGATTCACAC
>NW_027767395.1:0-296 GCF_054177405.1 Leptonychotes weddellii
GGAAAAAACCTGAAAAGAGCTTTAATGCCTCCAGCTGGAGATATGGTCATGTAGATTCTGGAATGACCATGAATTATACAACACGTTAACAGTGGTATTTACAGAGTTAATGCCGTGGAACATGTTTAAATCATAATAAGCGAGCAGAGAACAGAACATGAAATTGAAAATAGAGAGTAATTTTAGCTTTGGGAAACAACATGCCTAAGTGCCAGGTACTGCTGACCCGCTGCCCTACAACTAAGCCTTTTTCTTTTTTTTAAGATTTTATTTATTTATCGAGAGAGAGAGAGAGA
>NW_027767396.1:0-296 GCF_054177405.1 Leptonychotes weddellii
CTTGTGTAGTCGTTACAGTAAATCGCATCTATAGCTGATTGACAGTGTGGCACCTCTTGCAGATGTGGACGTTGTGAATCCTGACGAAAAGTCAATCATGACCTATGTGGCGCAATTTCTGCAGTATTCGAAGGATGCAGCGGAGACTGGAGATAAAGCTCAGGTATGTCCTTACGAGTATGACTCAAGAGCATTTTTGTTGTACCCTACTAGTGGCTTAATTTTTAAAACTGAGGTACAAGGGCGCCTGGGTGGCTCAGTCGGTTGAGCGACTGCCTTCGGCTCAGGTCATGATC
>NW_027767397.1:0-296 GCF_054177405.1 Leptonychotes weddellii
GGAGGGTTAACATAATTCTTTGGGCATCAAATTTGATTGAGTTTCCTGTTCACCAAGTCCACGAAACCCCAAAAATCTAGGCCCTGACTTGATCACTTTATTGGAGTGGACTTTGCATGCTTGTTTTTCGGTGATGAACCTGTCTTAGCCAAAGACGAGTGGCTGTGTGGTCTGAATGTGACCCCAGGTGAATGGAGTCATCAGGGCTACGGTCTCCAACCCCAAGGCCACGTCCAGTCTCCGTCTCCCACCCACACTTTGGGGAGCAGTACTTAGCCTCCGAGTAAGAACTTAGA
>NW_027767398.1:0-296 GCF_054177405.1 Leptonychotes weddellii
AAAGATTTTATTTATTTATTTGAGACAGAGAGAATGAGAGACAGAGAGCATGAGAGGGAGGAGGGTCAGAGGGAGAAGTAGACTCCCTGCCGAGCAGGGAGCCCGATGCGGGACTCGATCCTGGGACTCCAGGATCATGACCTGAGCCGAAGGCAGTCGCTTAACCAACTGAGCCACCCAGGCGCCCAACAAAACTAAGTCTTAAAGAGGTGACTGGACTTGCACAAGGCCACGCTGTTTGCAAATGGCAAACCTGGAATTTAAACCTAGAGTATGTGGTTTCAGAGTCTTCCACC
>NW_027767399.1:0-296 GCF_054177405.1 Leptonychotes weddellii
ATAAATCTTTAAAAAGTTCAAATCTCATAGTGACTGCAAGTGTAGTGTCTGGAAACAGAATAAAAACAGAGTGAAACATAAGGAGAGAAAGAACAATAGGCAATTACTTTTAGTCCTATTGAAAATAGGATATGGATTTTATACCACAAATGTAAGAAGTGCCGTATCTTGATTTTGTTTCTGACTTGAAGTATTATTTCTATTTCTATTCCTATTTCAAATTGCCTATCTGTTTTTGATGTAGTGTTCCATGATTACTAAAAGTAAGATTTCAGCAACTTCTGAGGATTTAAGGC
>NW_027767400.1:0-296 GCF_054177405.1 Leptonychotes weddellii
GGAAAAAACCTGAAAAGAGCTTTAATGCCTCCAGCTGGAGATATGGTCATGTAGATTCTGGAATGACCATGAATTATACAACACGTTAACAGTGGTATTTACAGAGTTAATGCCGTGGAACATGTTTAAATCATAATAAGCGAGCAGAGAACAGAACATGAAATTGAAAATAGAGAGTAATTTTAGCTTTGGGAAACAATATGCCTAAGTGCCAGGTACTGCTGACCCGCTGCCCTACAACTAAGCCTTTTTCTTTTTTTTAAGATTTTATTTATTTATCGAGAGAGAGAGAGAGA
>NW_027767401.1:0-296 GCF_054177405.1 Leptonychotes weddellii
AGCGACTGCCTTCCGCTCAGGTCATGATCCTGGAGTCCCTAGATCGAGTACCTGGATCGAGTCCCTGGATCGAGTCCCGCATCGGGCTCCCTGCTCGGCGGGGAGCCTGCTTCTCCCTCTGACCCTCCCCCCTCTCATGTGCTCTCTCTCTCTCATTCTCTGTGTCTCAAATAAATAAATAAAATCTTAAAAAAAAAAATGTCTTTTAACATTTCCCTAGTGAAGGAGTCTTGGTGGTAAGCAATCTTAGTCTTTGTTTTTCTAGGAGGAAGAGTTTTACTTAGTCTGTGGTTGTG
>NW_027767402.1:0-3913 GCF_054177405.1 Leptonychotes weddellii
TTTTTTTTTTTAAGATTTTGTTTATTTATTTGATAGAGACACAGCGAGAAAGGGAACACAAGCAGGGGGAGTGGGAGAGGGAGAAGCAGGCTTCCCGCTGAGCAGGGAGCCCAATGTGGGGCTCGATCCCAGGACCCCGGGATCATGACTTGAGCCAAAGGCAGATGCTTAACCGACTGAGCCAAACAGGCGTCCCAATTATTCTTTTAATTTAGCTTTTATGGTTCCATTTGTTATAGCTTACTCTTGGATCCATGCAAAGTATATTTGCACATGAAGAATAAGGTAAGAAATCCAAATTTTTTATTTCAAATAATTAACGAGTCTCCCCAAAGGTTTGTTAAATAACCCATTTTCACAGACAAATTTAACGATGCCATTTTAATCAAACGCCCAATTCCCATACGTGTTTTATTCATTTCTGGATTCCCTATCCTCCTATGTGATCTCTCCGTTTCTCCTGCTCTAAAATTATATTGTTTTAAATGTCTGTGGCCTTAACCAATGTTTTAATACCCAATAGTGTCATGGTCATGTTCGTTATTCTTCTTTGTCAGACCTTTATCTGATCCCAATCCTGGGTTAATTCTATCAGATAAAATCTAGTTTTAATTTATCATATTCCAAAAAAATTCTGTTGGAATTGGATAGGGAACACACTGAACTTAGAGATTAAACTCAGGGATTGAAAGTATCCCCACTGAAGAGTGTTCCAAAGAAAAATAAAGGAGGCTTTTCATTTACTAAAACCATTTTTATGGTTTTTAATAGGAATTTTAAGTTTGTAGCACCGAGCCCTAAGATTTATGACATTTGTTCTTCGGTATTTTTTTGTTTCTATTGTCAAGGGCATCTTCTCTGCCATCAGATTTTCTAATTGGTTGTTACGCATAATATAGTAAAGGTTTGATTTTGGCATAAATTTAATAACCATATACATCTTCCTGTGCAAGTTTTGCGCCTCTTCTGTTGTTCTAATACATGATAGTGGGAGTTCTTACTTCCTGCTTCAACGGGAAGCCTTCCGGCTTTTTACATGAAGCTGGGCTAGCTTTCTGGGTGCGGGATTATAATGTCTCCCTTAGTGTCTATTTTGCTGATTTAAGAAGACTGAAAGGAAGGCTGCCAGCAAATGCATCTATATGTATAAGATGTTCTCAGATTGAACCATCCTTGCATGCTCAGGATTCATTTCTCTTCATGTATCTTTCTTTTAATGCCTTCCATGTTCTCCTTGCCAATATCTTATTTAAGACTTTTGCATGGGTTATCATAATGGAGATTGACCTGTAGATGCTTCTCATTCTTTCTCTTTCTCCGTTTTATATCAGGTTTGGTCAGGCGTTGGGTGAGATTCTCCTGTGTCTGGAAATACTAAGTAACTGTAATTATCTGTATCTTAAACATTTGAAAGAAGTTACCTATGAAATCTATGGACTTAGCCCTTGTAAAGAAAGTGGCTTTATTATAATTTTCTGAATTGATTTTAAATCAATTTAAAGGTCTTTAAAAGGTCATCATTAATCCCCACCTGTGGAGCTGGTCAACCCCACACCCAGATGAAAGGGGATGGGCAGAGGGTGGCTTTCAGATACCTTTCTCAATTTCTTCCACAGTCTGACTCTCCTTTTTTTTTTTTTTAAGGTTTTATTTATTTATTTATTGAGAGAGAGAGAGAGAGTGAGCAGCAGGGAGAGGGAGAGAGAATCTGAGGCAGACTTCACACTGAGCACAGAGCCCAACGCAGGGCTGGATCCCCCAAAATCAAGAGTCAAGAGTCGGATATCCAACCAACCGAGTCACCCAGGTGCCCCTCAGTCTGACTCTTCTTGAGTAAATTTTGATGATTTACATTTCTTTTAGAAAATTATACATTTTATCCAGATTTTCTAATAGTTAACCAGAGATTGTGCAAAACCCTCTATAAACATTCCCTAAGGGCGCCTGGGTGGCTCAGTCGTTAAGCATCTGCCTTTGGCTCAGGTCATGATCCCGGGGTCCTGGGATCGAGCCCCGCATCGGGCTCCCTGCTCGGCAGGAAGCCTGCCTCTCCCTCTCCCACTCCCCCTGCTTGTGTTCCTGCTCTAGCTATCTCTCTCTCTGTCAAATAAATAAATAAAAATCTTTAAAAAAAATAAAAAAATAAAATTAAATAAATAAATAAATAAACATTCCCTAAACCTTAAGTCCTCCTCCTTTGCTCAGTTCAAATGACATTTGTTCTTCGGTATTTTTTTGTTTCTATTGTCAAGGGCATCTTCTCTGCCATCAGATTTTCTAACTGGTTGTTACTCATAATATAGTAAAGGTTTGATTTTGGCATAAATTTAATAACCATATACATCTTCCTGCGCAAGTTTTGCGCCTCTTCTGTTGTTCATTCTCCATTAAAAAGACAAGAGACAAGTGACCCCACGACACGTGAGTGATGCACAGACATTTGCACAACCAAAACCGACAGAGCATTGTGTGCCAGTTATATTTCAATAGAAACAATAGGCTAGGCTGTGCTTTACCATGTTTTGATAATTTTTTCAGCAAATCTTGAATTTACGCTCTTAAATCTTTGTATCAGTTTTTATGTTTTGTGTCTTCTACTTAATGCTTTCTGTTCTTCTTGTCATTGGTGTTTTCCCTCTGCTTTCCTTAGGTTTGTTTTATTATATTTCTTCTAAATTCTTGAATGAGTTGCCTAATTGTGTCTCATCTCATCCTTACGTAGTAGTGTAAATATTTAAGCTAATGAATTTTCTCCCAAACACTGCATGAACCCCGTTCTATAGTGTTTGATACATTATGTTTACTGTATGTATCTTTATAGATATTCTAGGCAGCTCTACCTATAAAAACATAATAGGACAGTATCTGTCACTTTTAAGTGGATGGCACCCACATTAAAAAAGTAAAAAGAAGAAACAGGTAGAATTAATTTTAATGATGTACTTTAGGTAATCCAAAATGCCCCCAAATATTGTCATTTGAACATGTAATCAGTAAAAAATATATTCATGAGAGAGTTTACATTCCTTTTTCATTGTAAGTCTTGCAAATCTAGTGTGTTCATACTCACAGCAATTGGGTGGCTAACTGCTACCGTATTGGGCAACATAGCTTTAGAATTGCAGTTTTGCTTTTCTCTTGGACACAGAGTTGTTTAAGAAGGAGATTCAAATGTAAGAAGAGCTAGGCATTTTATTTATGTTTTTGTCTTTAATTTATAGTTTGATTGCATTGGGATCGGGGAATACACTCTGTACTTTTTTTTTTAATTGGCAGTTTTCTTTACTGTCATATTAAAATTAATTGTATTTTTCAATCAAATCTCCCATAGGTTCCTGAAAAGAAATGAATTGTCTGTTTTTAGGGTGCAGAGTTCATTTCCTTATCCATAACACCCATGCCTGTTTTATGGAGGGAGGTCTACTAAACCGTCCATGAACTGCCTGAGCATCTCCTCTTCCTATGGGCACACCTCAGAGATGTAGCAGGTTGGGTCCCACACCAACCACCACAATAAAGCGAATTTCACGATAAAGTGAGTCTGATGAACTTTTTTGGTTTCCCGTGTAAGAGTTATGTTTGCTTCCACTGCAGTGTATTACGTGTCCAATAGCACTAAGTCTAAAACAAGTACCTGACTTTAATTTAAAAGTACTTTATTGCTAAAAAACTATCTGAGCTTCCAGTGAGCTGTAATCACTGATGGTAGATCAACATCACAGATAAAATAACGATGAAAAGTTTGAAATGTTGCGAGAATTACCAACATGTGATGCAGACACACAAAGTGAGCGGATGTTGCCGCAAACGTCAGTTTGTAAAAAGTGAGATATCTGTGAAGTACAGTAAAGCAAAACACAATAAAATGAGGTGTGCTGTGTCTCGTTTCTATTCTTCCCCCCCACACCCAGTT
>NW_027767403.1:0-296 GCF_054177405.1 Leptonychotes weddellii
CACCTCCACTTCCGCCCCCATCTTGATTTGTCAGTTGGAAGTGCCAATCACGTGCCTGCTTGGATTAGGGATAGACACCTGACCCCAGAGTCTGGACAGGACAGATGAGCTCTCTGCCCCAGGGACTCTGAGAGCTGGTGGCGCTCAGCTGTGGGGACACGAGATCCACAGGATCACATGCCTGGGGAGCGAGGCTGCCATGTGGGGCAGGTGCTAAATCAGCAAGCAACCCCTGAGATATAGAAAATCCCAGCCTGGGGCGCCTGGGTGGCTCAGATGGTTAAGCATCTGCCTTC
>NW_027767404.1:0-296 GCF_054177405.1 Leptonychotes weddellii
TCTGGACAAAGGCAACAGTTCGGGGTGGGGAGATTCCAAGGGAGGGTTGTTTTTAGGTTGCACTGTTAGCCAGAGCTGCCGTGGAAAATGAGAGAAAAGAGGGCGCCTGGGTGGCTCAGTTGGTTAAGCGACTGCCTTCGGCTCAGGTCATGATCCTGGAGTCCCGGGATCGAGTCCCGCATCGGGCTCCCTGCTCGGCGGGGAGTCTGCTTCTCCCTCTGACCCTCCTCCCTCTCATGCTCTCTGTCTCTCATTCTCTCTGTCTCAAATAAATAAATAAAATCTTTAAAAAAAAA
>NW_027767405.1:0-296 GCF_054177405.1 Leptonychotes weddellii
GGGCGCCTGGGTGGCTCAGTTGGTTAAGTGACTGCCTTCGGCTCAGGTCATGATCCTGGAGTCCCTGGATCGAGTCCCGCATCGGGCTCCCTGCTCTGCAGGGAGTCTGCTTCTCCCTCTGACCCTCCTCCCTCTCATGTGCTCTCTGTCTCTCATTCTCTCTCTCTCAAATAAATAAATAAAATCTTTAAAAAAAAAAAAGAAGGAAACATTTATATTAATATTCCAGATTGTTAGCTGTGAAAAGCTCTTAGTTTTAGAAATCCCGTGCCCCAGAATAAGGCACTTGTCACTTA
>NW_027767406.1:0-296 GCF_054177405.1 Leptonychotes weddellii
AAAAATCTATTAATTCAGGGGTGCCTGGCTGGCTCAGATGGTTAAGCGTCTGCCTTCGACTCAGGTAATGATCCCGGGATCATGGGATTGAGTCCCACATCGGGCTCCCTGCTCCTTGGGGAGCCTGCTTCTCCCTCTGCCTCTCTCTCTCTCTCTGTCTCTCATGAATAAATAAATAAAATCTTTAAAAAAATAAAAATAAAATAAAAAACCTATTAATTCAAAAACATGTTTACACCTAACATATTATGGTGAAACAGCAGAATGCCAAAGATAAAGATAAAACCTAATAAGCT
>NW_027767407.1:0-296 GCF_054177405.1 Leptonychotes weddellii
CAAAGCTGGGATCTGTGTGATCATAAGTCTGAGCCAGAATGTCCCTAAAGGCCACTGTCTTAAAAGAGGCAATGCTGTATGGGCAGGCAGTAGACTAGTGTGTGTGTGTGTGTGTGTGTGTGTGTGTGTGTGTGTGTGTGTGTAGGAGTGGAGAGGGGTATGGGTCCTTCAGGTGAAATGCCTTTAATAGGATTTTTTTATTCTTTCTTTTATTCTGCTTTGTTTTTTTTTTTTAATCTTTTGCCAAAGGCAATTTATATTCCCTCAGAAACATCAGAAAACAGAGACATGAAAAA
>NW_027767408.1:0-296 GCF_054177405.1 Leptonychotes weddellii
CACTTCTGGGTATTTATCTGAAGAAAATGAAAACATTAATTCAAAAGGATATATATTCATTGAGGCATTATTTACAATAACCAAGATATGGAAACAACCTAAGTATTCAGCAATGGATGAATGGATAAAGAAGACATGGCATATATTTATACAATGGAGTATTATTCAGCCAATACAAAGAATGAAATCTTGCCATTTGCGATAACATAGATGGACTTCAACAGCATGATGCCAAGTGAAATAACTCGGAGAAAGACAAATACCGCATGACCTCTCTTATATGTGGAGTCTAAAAA
>NW_027767409.1:0-296 GCF_054177405.1 Leptonychotes weddellii
AGAGAGCATGAGAGGGAGGAGGGTCAGAGGGAGAAGCAGACTCCCTGCCGAGCAGGGAGCCCGATGCGGGACTCGATCCAGGGACTCCAGGATCATGCATGACCTGAGCCGAAGGCAGTCGCTTAACCAACTGAGCCACCCAGGCGCCCCTCATCTATTTTTTTTAAAGAGATTTTATTTATTTGAGAGAGAGAGAGAGAGAGCGCGCGAGGGCTTGCGCACAAACTGGGGAGGGGGGGTGCTGGGGGGGAGAGAGGGAGAAGCAGACTCTTTCCTGAGCAGGGAACAGGACTCAG
>NW_027767410.1:0-296 GCF_054177405.1 Leptonychotes weddellii
CGCCTGGGTGGCTCAGTCGGTTAAGCGACTGCCTTCGGCTCAGGTCATGATCCTGGAGTCCCGGGATCGAGTCCCGCATCGGGCTCCCTGCTCGGCAGGGAGTCTGCTTCTCCCTCTGACCCTCCCCCCTCTCATGATCTCTCTCTCTGTCTCATTCTCTCTCTCAAATAAATAAATAAAATCTTTAAAAAAAAAAAAAGTAATTACGTCAATGAGGTCACTAGGGCAGGCCACGAGCACGACCGGCGTCCTTCTAAGAAGAGGAGATTAGGACACAGACACACACAAGAGGGAAG
>NW_027767411.1:0-296 GCF_054177405.1 Leptonychotes weddellii
CAAGGGAGTAAAAGAATTGTCACAGGATGGGATCACTGGCCCAGGAGTTCTGCCCTGGGGAGCCTGGGAGGAGAGGTATGGGCATCACATGGCCTCCCCTGGGAAGCAGCCCCCAAACTCCCTTTCACCACTGGCTCTGGAGGGTTGACACTTGCCCTTCTCCCCACATGTCTACTCCTAGGACCAAGGGAGCCAAAGCCGCTCAGGGTCCCAGACTGGGCAGACCTCAGTGACCCCACCTTTCCCAGGGAATGATTTGTGTGGGGAATGTCCAAATGCTGCTCAGCATTGCCCTG
>NW_027767412.1:0-296 GCF_054177405.1 Leptonychotes weddellii
ATTGCCCCCAGAAGAGCCCTCTCGGCTTGGCCTGTGAGTGAGTGATTTTTTTCGTCCAGCCATGGGCGCTGGTTCTGGGAAGACTGCCTGCTTTATCACCCTGACAGCCCGTCGGGTCCTCCGGTCCACGCCGGATCTCAGAGCGGTGTTGGAAATGTATTTGGGTAACAGGTGTGGGAAAGGTGTTTTTTTTTTTTTTAGAGGTGCTGGTTGTTAAAATCCTCATTCAGGGATAATGATTTTAGCTTTCCGATTTATTGTTGGGCATTGTGGGTCGGCAGTGCTGAGCTAGGACA
>NW_027767413.1:0-3912 GCF_054177405.1 Leptonychotes weddellii
CCTTATGTTCCACAACTAAGTGAAACCATATGATAATTGACTTTCTCTGCTTGACTTATTTCACTTAGCATAATCTCCTCCAGTCCCATCCATGTTGATGTAAAAGTTGGGTATTCATCCTTTCTGATGGCTGAGTAATATTCCATTGTATATATGGACCACATCTTCTTTATCCATTCGTCTGTTGAAGGGCATCTCGGCTCTTCCACAGTTTGGATATTGTGGACATTGCTGCTATGAACATTGGGGTGCATATGGCCCTTCTTTTCACTACATCTGTGTCTTTGGGGTAAATACCCAGGAGTGCAATTGCTGGGTCATAGGGTAGCTCTATTTTTAACTTTTTGAGGAACCTCCACACTGTTTCCCAAAGTGGCTGTACCAACTTGCATTCCCACCAACAGTGTTTTCTTAAGAGGCTTCTAGGCAGCAATCTACATGGTCGACAACTAGCTCCTTCTTCTCATGGCTTCTCTGATGCCATATTCTCCTAATTGTTCATCCTCCCTCTCTGTATACCCTTTCTAAATCTCCTTCACTGGCTTTCCCTGTGTTATCCAACTTCTGTGTTTTGGGATTCTCCAGAGCCAGGTCCTAGGCATTCCTTTCTTTTCTCACTGTACAGCCATTTTTCAGGCAACATCATCTGTTCTGTGGCTCTGAACCTCCAGTTATATGGCAACAACTCACACATTTAAACCTCTCCTTAATTTCTCTTTCATGAGCCCTGGACTCATTTATGCATACCTAAAACAACTCATTTATGCATAACTAAAACAATCACTTGGAAGTCTCATAAACATCCAAATTTGTCCAGCATGGAATTCTTGGTTTCCTCCTTCAAATTTTGCTCCTTTCAGTTTTTCTCTTATTAATGAATGACACCTTTATTGACCTAATTGCTCAGATGAAAATTCTGGGAGTCATGCTCAGCCTTTACCTCTCCCTGATGACAATATTGAATCCATTACTAAGTCTTGCTGATTCTACATCCAAAATATGCCTTGAGTCTTTTTTCCTCTTTCTATTTTTACCTATATCACCTTACCTCTCAGGGACTACTGAAACAGCCTCTGGACTTTCCAATTTAAAAAAAATGTTAAAAAAATATTATCTATTTAATCTTTTCCAATAACACTATTAGGTAGGTAACATATGATCCAGTCAACCCTAAATCAACATAAATTATCACATGTCCTATCATGATTTAGCCCCTCTTTATTTCTTTGTCACTTTTTCCTTAATATATTTCTGTACTTGGCTCAGGCCTCACTGAAAAAAAGGTTATAATTCCAGAAGAGTGTCATCTCCTATTTTGTACCTAGAAACACCTTCTCTCTCAGGCTGTCTCTTCCTTTTCCTTCAGGTCACAACTTAGATTTCATCTCTTATGAGAATCCTTCCTTAACCTTTCTGGTGCCCCTAGAATGACACCTTGTTCTTCTTTTCACTCTATGTCATGAGTCCCCAGTGCTTTTTTCTACAATAACACTTATTATATCATATTAAAATGGTCTGGTTATTTATCTTTTTCTGCCTTCAGACTAAAAGTCCATTAAGGGCAGATATTAGTTCTGTATCTGTAGCATATAGTTATCACAATATATAGTTACTAAATGAACGAAGGAATGAATTAATGCATTAGCTGATATGTTTCCTGCAGTCAATAAATTCATAGTTAACTAAGTCAACACTAATTCTCTGTCTATATTGAATGGACAGAGTTTGTTAAAGTAACCCACTTTATAATCAAATGCATATCTAGGGCCCCCAAATGAAGACACCTGCCCTTATTAAATTACTTAATAACCCATGACACACATAGTTGACCCTGTAGTCCCATTTTCTATTACTTCCAGCTTCCATCTTTCCCACATCAGTGGTTTACCAAGGGCAGGGCAGTGGGGGATGTGTGTTCACTGACATTGTCCAAAAATTACACATACATGATCATAATTTTAAAAATTGGGTCGATTTTAGTCAATTATTATTAATTTTCTGCAGTTTCAGTTAAGATGGAGTAAGTGCACTTTACCCTAAGCACACCTAGGATCTTCTACTCATTATAGCTAGACAGAATACATCTAAAAATGATCTGATTACTCTGAAACATAAATAATAGCGGGCATATTGGGGAAGGAAATGAAAACTTGAGGAAAGACCACTACAGTGGTAAGTTTCCAGTTGTGCTTTGTTTCCCTTTCTCAGAGTAAACTTAGAGCAGCCAGAATTCTGAAATGGTGTGGTATGTGCAAACTGAAAAATGCTTCAAGATAACCCCTCTCTTTCAGGTCTGAGGATGGAGAAAGGGGAAATTCACAAGATGGGGAGAGTGAGGGTCATTGTTTTGTTTTTGTTTTTGTTTTTTTGTTTCCCTTCTTGGCTCTTGACTGAGGTAAGCCTCAGTCCTGCAGCAGCAATGTTAGTAGCAACAGTGGCCACATAAATGTGAAAAAAAAAAAAAAGTCTTCTTTATGACCTGAAGAACTGAGGCAAAGGGCCCTTGTGTCCTGAAAGATGTGAAGGAATTTCCATTATATATTTTCTCTTCTCTTTCTTCTCTTCCACTGTTCTGTCCCAGAGTTTGACTCAGTCACAGGAAATGAGAAACATTAAGAGAAATTTAATACTTTTGTTTTCTAGGCAGAGGGCAGGAAAAGGGGACCCATGGGCACTAGAGAGGAGGAGGAAATCATAGAGAAGGGAGCTCAAGAAAGGGGTCACATAAAGCAGTGTGTAAAACCTCAGGTTCACCTCTGAACATGTGTTGAAATCACCCCAAACAGCATGACAAAAGCTTTAAGAACTGATGTCTTGTTTAATGCAGAGTCTTAGTTAGCCAATGGAGGATACATCTTAATAACATTGTGGAGACTTCGGAGTAGAACTGGCACTGGAATCACAGACAGCAAAAGGAGGATCAGTATTTGTTGCACAAACCTAACTGAACTAATTGGCTGTTAAAACAGCCAATTCTATCTCTGAGTATATTCTCAAGGAATTTTTATAAAATCTAGATAACCTAATATAAAATCTACTAACCTAATATTCAAAGTGTGAAGGATATGATCCAAAACCACTAATCATACAAAGAACAAAGAAAAGTTCAAACTACAAGGGAAAAGACAACAGAAACCAACCCTCAGAAGATCTATAAGTTGCAAATATCAAAGACTTTCAAGCAGCTAGTAACTAGGACCCCTGAAATAAAAGTAAACACCTTTTATAAGATACATTTATTTATTTTAGAGAGGGAGCATGTGCAAACGGGGAGAGGAGGGGGAGGGAGAGAGCGAGAATCCTCAGGGAGACTATCCACTGAGTGCAGAACCCCACGTGAGGCTAGATCCCAGGACCATGAGATCATGACCCGAGCCGAAATCAAGAGCCAGTCGCTTAACCGACTGAGCCACCCAGGTGTTCCAAAAGTGGATACTTTTGAAATGAATATGAAGATAAAAATTGTAGGCAGAAAAGTAGAAGTCATAAACAAGAAACAAGTAAAACAAAAATGGAACTGAACTTTAGATATTCATTGGATGGGCTCAATAACAGAACAGAGGTAACAGAGTAAGTAGTTAATGAACCTGAAGAAGATGAATAGAACAACATAGATTAAGAGAGGGCTAAGAGCTTGATTACAACAGGGCAGCATAATAAATGTCTTGGGGTGATGGGGCTTTGTGTGTTCTGTGCAGTTCCAGCAGTGGGGAACACATGAATCTATATTCTCATAGAAACGTATACTTTAAAAAAAGGTAGCTATCGGTGCAGCCACTCTGGAAAACTGTATGGAGGTCCTCAAAAAGTTGAAAATAGAGCTACCATATGATCCAGCAATTGCACTACTGGGTATTTACCCCAAAGATACAAAAGTAGGGATCCAAAGGGGTACGTGCACCCCGATGTTTA
>NW_027767414.1:0-296 GCF_054177405.1 Leptonychotes weddellii
GCAGCCCTCGCTTACTTGGGTCACTCGACAGCTACCTGTAGCGCATCTACTGGACGGGGCAGCCACCCAGGTGCCCCTAGGGCTATGGCAGTGAGGACCTCGCAGCTTACAGTCCAGGCCAGGGACCAGTCCAGCAAGCTTGCTGGTGGCTGGTGCAGTGAGGAACTCAGGCTCTGCCAGGGCAGCACGGGGGGGGGGGGTGAGGGCCACAGGCTCGGCCAAGGGGACACTGGACACTGCAGAGCGTGGGCCTCGCCGGTGCTTGGGAACCGTCCTCCTGCTGAGTGGAGCATGGC
>NW_027767415.1:0-296 GCF_054177405.1 Leptonychotes weddellii
AAACTAGTGACTAGTGTGGGAACCTGTGTCCACCACGAGGAGGCCCTCCCGCTGTAGGGACCCATGGCCGAGAGGGTAGACGACAGACCCAAATGTGCAGTCGCCCGAGTCGCCCCTCAGCCACTGCCTTGAGGAACCCACATCAGAGCTCACCCTCCCAGAGCACCCTGTGCCCCGGCCCCCTCCACAGCCCCCCCCCCACAGTGTCCTCGGGGCCCCCACCCGGCCACACGCCAGCCCACACTCACCTCCCACACCTGCCATCCTCCCACCTGGAATGCCCACCTACCCCCCCC
>NW_027767416.1:0-296 GCF_054177405.1 Leptonychotes weddellii
GTGAGATCAAGCCCCACGTTGGGGCTCTGTGCTTGGTGCAGAGTCTGCTTGAGATTCTTTCTCCATTTCCCTCTGCCCCTCCCACAGAGAGGGAATCGTGTTCCCTCTCTCTCAAATAAACAAAGCTTTAAAAAATTAAAATAAATTAAAAATGCAGTTCCTCTTGCCACACTAGCCATTATTTGTCCTACTCAGTGGTCAGCTGCAGCTTGTGGCTATTAGACAGCACCAGTAAAGAGTATTTCCAGCAACACAGGAATTTCTATTGGATAGTATTGACCTAGAATATGAACTTA
>NW_027767417.1:0-296 GCF_054177405.1 Leptonychotes weddellii
GTTCCTCAATCCAATAAATAAAACATACTTATTAATAGTCCTTCTATTAGGGACTTCGTCATCTCGACAACAGGGTAACAAATTAGTCACTGCACTTAGATGTTTGAAAATACAGCTTCAGGGCACCTGGGTGGCTCAGTTGGTTAAGCATCTGCCTTCCACTCAGACCATGATCACATGGTCCTGGGATCGAGGCCTTTGTTGGGCTTTCTGCTCAGTGGGGAGCCTGCTTCTCCCTCTTCCTCTGCCTGCCGCTCCCCCTGCTTGTGTTCTCTCTCTCTCTGTCAAATAAATAA
>NW_027767418.1:0-296 GCF_054177405.1 Leptonychotes weddellii
CACGGCCGAGGCCGCTCCTCCTTCTGCGGGCTGGACCCTTCCCTCAGGGAGCACCAGGCCGGGGACGGAGTCCACTGGCCCCAGAACACTTGCGCTACTCTTCTGCGGCCCAAGCCAAGGCTGCAGGACACAGACAACCCCGTGCAGCTGTGTCCTTCCCCAACTAACAAGCGGACGCCCTGGCCAGGGGGAAGCGGCTGTGTGCACCCAGGGGAGCCCTGAGAACACAGGCGCCCCCATGGCCGGTCTCCGGAGGGAACCACAGCCCACCTGCTAGAACCTGCTGCTTCTGCAGG
>NW_027767419.1:0-296 GCF_054177405.1 Leptonychotes weddellii
GAACAGAGATGTCTTTAATATATTAAAACTAGAAGTATCCAGTAATGAACTCTGGAATTATTTTGCATGTTTGAAGAGTCAAAAATCTTAAAAATTGGTCTTATATGCTTATATTTTCTTATAGATTAGCATTCCTTTCAATTCTAAACTGATAGCTTTTTTTTTTTAGTTTCTGAGCAAATGCATGTTATAAATTAACATAAGATAGAGCTTTCCTACTATATACCTCCCAGCAAAAAACTTTTTTTTTTTTTTCCTGTGAGAAGACTGAAACAAAAATGTTTAGTTTTCTTACA
>NW_027767420.1:0-296 GCF_054177405.1 Leptonychotes weddellii
AATAAATGAATAAAATCTTTAAAAAAAAAAAAAGACATGTCATTTCTAACTAATGGAGGATAGACAGAACTCCTCTACTAGAACTCTTATATTAGGGGGTGCCTGGGTGGCTCAGTCGTTAAGCATCTGCCTTCGGCTCAGGTCATGATCCCAGGGTCCTGGGATCGAGTCCCACATGGGGCTCCCTGCTCACCGGGGAGCCTGCTTCTCCCTCTCCCACTCCCCCTGCTTGTGTTCCCTCTCTCGCTATGTCTCTCTCTGTCAAATAAATAAATAAAATCTTTAAAAAAAAAAAA
>NW_027767421.1:0-296 GCF_054177405.1 Leptonychotes weddellii
TCTGCTCCTCCCGGGAGATCCACGTGGAGCCGACTGCTAGTACTTATTTCTTATTTACTGTGAACAATTTTATATGTACACCAAAGTAGAATGAATCCTAACTAATGAGGATTATAGCGACCTCCACATGGTACCCCTCACCCCATTCCAACAGTGATCCTCTTGGGGAGCCCATTTTTCCATCACCTGTAGCCCACTCTATTCCCCTGCTTGCCAGCCACCCTATCATTTCATCCATAAATGTTTACGAATATACTTTTAAGACATAAGAGCTCTTAAAAAAAAAAAAAGCATCA
>NW_027767422.1:0-296 GCF_054177405.1 Leptonychotes weddellii
AGCCAGTCAACCCCAGATTTGGGAGCAAACCGCATAACCGCTTGTGTTTCAAGCCACTGTTTGGGGGTATCTTTTGGATGCAGCAGCAGATACATAGAACCGTCCTTTCTCCATTATCTTCTACCCACCTTTCGTTACAAACACTTATATGCTTCCTTTTTAAAACCGGAATTTATTAAGATGGGAAGCTTCATATCCCCATTGTATGTGGAAGTCCATCGTCGATGGCAATAAGTGGAAGACAATTGGAGAAAGCAACACAGGAAACGGAACTACGTGATCAGTGTCTGCGTAGG
>NW_027767423.1:0-3912 GCF_054177405.1 Leptonychotes weddellii
TCATGACCTGAGCCGAAGGCAGTCGCTTAACCAACTGAGCCACCCAGGCGCCCCAAAAATAAAATCTTAAAAAAAAAAAAGAGTTGCATGCTCTTCTGACCGAGCTGGCCAGGTGCCCCAGGACACTAACATTTCAAATCAAACTAAGGAGCGGGGTTACTATGAGGCCTGTGCAGAAGATCAGATTAACCTCAAGATTTTGCACTTGGGGGTGGGGGGCGCCTGGTTGGCTCAGTCATTAAGCATCTGCCTTCGGCTCAGGTCATGATCCCAGGGTCCTGGGATCAAGCCCCACATCGGGCTCCCTGCTCCATGGGAAGCCTGCTTCTCCCTCTCCCACTCCCCCTGCTTGTGTTCCCTCTCTCACTGTGTCTCTCTGTCAAATAAATAAATAAAATCTTAAAAAAAAAAAAAAAAAGATTTTGCTCTTGGTGGGTACCCGGGTGGCTCAGTCGGTTAAACGTCTGCCTTTGGCTCAGGTTATGATCCTGGGGTCCTGGGATGGAGCCCAGAGTCAGGCTCCCTACTCCACCGGGGAATATGTTGTCCCTCTCCCTCTGGCTCCATCTCCTCCCCCACTCATGCTCTCTCTCTCTCCCTCCCTCTCTCAAATAAATAAAATCTTAAAAAAAAGATTTTGCACTTGGGTCGTTTATACTCCAAAGACCCTGAGAGCTCAGGTAGAAGCGAGTAGCTATCCAAGAAGTCACCTCTAATGTGGAAGGCAAAAGAACGATCAAATAAAAGTTGATAAAATACGGGGACCCGGGTGGCTCAGTCGGTTAAGTGTCTGCCTTCGGCTCAGGTCATGATCCCAGGGTCCTGGGATGGAGCCACCCATCAGGCTCCTTGCTCAGCAGGGAGCCTGCTTCTCCCTCTCCTTCTCCCTCTGTCAGTCCTCCTGCTTGTGCTCTCTCTTTCTAAAAAATAAATAAAATCTTTAAAAATTTTTTGATAAAATAACATCATCCTTTACTAACAATAGCATGGCTTCTCCTAGGACTGGGCAACAGTTGCAGTCAGCTTTGAAAGAGAAAGATGAGATGCACTTAATAGCAATACCTGATAATTTTATGAATCAATAAATTCCTCTCAGAGGGGGAAAGAAGAGAGTGAGTTTGCCTAGAGCCATAAAGCAACCTGACATAGAGAGGTGATTCCAAAAAGGCAGCAAACTAAAGACTCATCCCATGACTGGCAATCCCCAAGGCTAAAGTGTCCATTTGTATTTTTTTTTTTTAAGATTTTATTTATTTATTTGAGACAGAGAGAATGAGAGAGACAGAGAGCACATGAGAGGGGGGAGGGTCAGAGGGAGAAGCAGGCTCCCCACCGAGCAGGGAGCCCGATGCGGGACTCGATCCCGGGACTCCAGGATCATGACCTGAGCTGAAGGCAGTCGCCTAACCAACTGAGCCACCCAGGCGCCCTGTCCATTTGTATTTTAGATCTCACGGGTTTCCTATCCTTTCCCATTCTCAATTGTGTGGAAACCTTGCTATACTTTGTTTATAATAAGAAGAGAATGGCAGAATCCCAGACTCCCCTCGTGGACAGAAGGTGGTGAAGGCATAAGACAAACACATTTGAGAACCATCTTTAGTGCTTTATATTGTTGCACAAAAGAGGGCACAAACCTAATGCTCTCAGGAGACAGGAAGAAAGAAGGCAACAGAAGTTGAAAGGATGCTAAGACTGGAGAGTACAGGACCCATCTATAGGGAATGACGGCTACTCAGGGCCAGAATTTCTGCCTTCAGGATTGTGAACCCACTGTTGCTAGCGTTTCCAGCTGAAAATCTAAATCTTTATTGAAAATGTCTGATATTGGAGCACCTGGGTGGCGCAGTTGGTTAAGCATCCAACTCTCGGTTTTAGCTCAGGTCATAATCTCAGGGTTCTGAGATCAAGCCCCACATTAGGCTTCCTGCTGAATGCAGTCCGCTCTCCTTCTCCCTCTGCCCCTCCTGCTTGTGTTCTCTCTCTAAAAATAAATAAATCTTTAAAAGAAAAAAAAGAAAATGTCTGATATTTAACACAGTGAGTGGGCCCTCCAAAAAAATTTAAAAAAAAATACTCAGCTAGATACAGCTATGGGCATCCGATTTTCAACCTCTAGTTAAGATAAATGTCCAAAATGTTCACTGCAGTAGTTAAGTGTATAGCAAGACTGGAAACAATCTAAAATTCCAGCAATAAAAGATTGAATAAATTGAATGATGTTAAAACAAGGTTATATGCACTAGCACACTTGGACACACACCCATGCATGCACGTGCACACACACACACACACACACAGATGAAGTCAACTTCAAAATAGATGGTTAAATGAGGTAATGTTAGGTCCAAAAGAGGGCCTATAGCATGCTCCCATATAAAGTGGGGAATGGGGACAATAGGAATAATGTAGGATACAAATAAAGGGGGGGGCTTGACTATGCAAAGAATAGCTCTGGAAGTTTATAAAAATGTCTGGTAGTTGTGGTTGGCTTTGGGGAGGAAGCTGGGAATCTGAGGAGAGGAGAATCTTTTCGCTGAATATCCTATTAAAAATGTTACAATCTGGGGCAACTGGGTGGCTCAGTCGGTTAAGCATCTGCCTTTGGTTCAGGTCATGATCTCAGGGTCCTGGGATCTAGCCCAGCATCGGGCTCCCTGCTCAGTGGGGAGTCTGCTTCTCCCTCTGCCCCCCTCCCCCCGTTTGTGCTCTCCCTCTCTCTCTCAAATAAATAAAATCTTTAAAAAAAATGTTACAGGGCGCCTGGGTGGCTCAGTCGTTAGGCGTCTGCTTTCGGCTCAGGTCATGATCCCAGGGTCCTGGGATTGAGCCCCGTGTCGGGCTCCCTGCTCGTCGGGAGGCCTGCTTCTCCCTCTCCCACTGCCCCTGCTTGTGTTCCCTCTCTTGCTGTCTCTCTGTCAAATAAATAAATAAAACCTTTAAAAAATAAATAAAAAATTAAAAAGTTACAATCTGGGGGCACCTGGGTGGCTCAGTCAATTGAGTATCCTATTCTTGATTTCAGCTCAGGTGGTGATCTCAGGGTCAGTCCTATGTCAGGCTCCACGCTCAGTGGGTAGTCTGCTTAAAAGATTCACTTCCTCTGCCCCTCCCCCCTCTCTAAAATAAATAAATCAATCTTTATTTTTAAAATGTTGCAATCTGGGGCACCTAGCCAGCTCTGTTGAGCATGCAATTCTTGATATCTGGATTGTGAGTTCAGCCCACACTGGATATAGAGCTCACTTAAAAAAAAATTAAGTTTTTAAAAATATTTTTTATTTATTTTTAAGCAATCTGAGCCTAGCTGGCTTAGTTGGAAGAGCACTGGACTCTTCATCTTGGGGTTGTGAATTCAAGCCCTATATTGGGTATAGACATTACTTAAATAATTGAAACTTTAAAAAGTTACAATCTTCTCCCCAAGTATATATATTATTTTTAGCTTTTTTTTTTTTTAAAGATTTTATTTATTTATTCATGAGGGACAGAGAGAGAGAGAGGCAGAGGGAGAAGCAGGCTCCCAAGGAGCAGGAAGCCCGATGCGGAACTCGATCCCAGGACCCTGAGATCATGACCTGAGCCGAAGGCAGACGCTTAACCATCTGAGCCACCCAGGCGCCCTTATTTTTAGCTTTTAAAAAGTTAGTAAATTTTGGGGGCACGTGGGTGGCTCAGTCGTTAATTGTCTGCCTTCGGCTCAGGTCATGATCCCAGAGTCCTGGGATCGAGCCCTGCATTGGGCTCCCTGCTCAGCGGGAGGCCTGCTCCTCCCTCTCCCACTCCCCCTGCTTGTGTTCCTGCTCTCGCTCTCTTTCTGTCAAATAAATAAATAAAATCTTAAAAAAGTTAGTAAATTTTTGAGAAATAATAGTAACAAAACAACAGCAAGGCACTCTGCATATGGCTTAG
>NW_027767424.1:0-296 GCF_054177405.1 Leptonychotes weddellii
CCTCCAGCTGGAGGTCGGAAGCGTTTTCTTTGTTTTCCTGGCAGCAGTAGACAGGTGTTTGAAAGTGGGTCCTCACATCATGGGGGAAAAGCAGTCATGGCAGGGGATACATCATGCCAGGTGTTAGCTGTGATCTCATTCAATGCTCCTGACAGCTCTGGGTAGGACTACCACGCCCATTGGACAGAAGAAGAGACCGAGGTTCAGAGAGGGTGTGGTTCCTTCCCCAGGGCATGTGAGTAAGTGCCAGAGGCAGGACCTGTGTTTGACTACACCTTTCCCTCCTTCACCGCTCC
>NW_027767425.1:0-296 GCF_054177405.1 Leptonychotes weddellii
AAGAGTAGCAGGCACAAAATAGATGCCTATTAAATATTTGAGGAATGAATGGTCAGCTCAGAAAACTCCTACCTATGCTTCAAAACCTCAGTCAAATGTTCTTGCTTTTGGTGCCGCCCTGTCCCCCTGGGAGCTGCCCTCCCATACTGCTTTGCATTGCCTTCTCTTAGAGCAGTTTGAACGTCGGCAGGCCAAGGAGTTCCTGGGCCTTTGCAGGAGGCAGACCTGGGTTCTAATGTTGCCTTTGACACTTCACTCACTCTGGGCATCTGCCTCTTGTGTACCAATCCCTGGGA
>NW_027767426.1:0-296 GCF_054177405.1 Leptonychotes weddellii
AGGATAAGCTTCTAAGAAACAGGGTTGTAGGTTTTCATTCCTTTGTTCCCTCAGCAAAGCTTAGCCTGATGCCAAGGGGAAGAGTAAGTGATCAATAAGTACCTAATGAGCGGAATTCAATCTTCAAGAAAAGAAGCCCACCTCGTATTGGGGGGCTTACAAAAAGCAAACAATTTTAGGATGTGTCTCAGTACAAACAGAATTTCTCCTCTTATATCTGTCTTGAGTGCTCTACATATCACAGGTACTTGATAAATATTTGGTGAGTGAATGATTGAATGGGCTATCATCCTTAA
>NW_027767427.1:0-296 GCF_054177405.1 Leptonychotes weddellii
ACTTAACACCCCTCGGCAATGCAGTGGGAGACGCTGGAAAGCTCAAGAGAGCTCACCATCAGGGCCCTGCGGTCCACAGGCCGTGATCACACGGACAGGGACTTCCCCTCTGGGCCTTCATTCCTCCTTCTTCATGTGGGATGACGATGTCCCTTTCTCGGCGTGAGAAGGGGTCACAGAAGCAGCACAGACCATGCCCGGCACACACCAGCACCAGCATCTCCCCACTTCTGTGCTCCCCCAGCGACCTTTTTCCTACCAGAAAGCGCACATACGGTCTTGACTCTCAGGGCAGG
>NW_027767428.1:0-296 GCF_054177405.1 Leptonychotes weddellii
AATCACCAAGGGTCCCCATGCGTTATCAGAGCTTGAACTGGTGGTTGGAAACATGCATTTTCAACCAATTTATTTTTGCTCCCAAGAAAGAAATTCATGAAAATATTGCCAGAGGCACACCAAGAAACGTCGGAAAGCCAAACAATGCCAAAATGAAGAAAACTGCTCCGTGGTGAATCTTCCCCAATTTAGCAACATGCCCCTAGAAAATTCTAAAATTTGGACAAACCCTGCAAAAGCATAAATTATTCGAGGAACAGCATAAAAGTGAGCAAGGAATAAAAAAAAATGAATGC
>NW_027767429.1:0-296 GCF_054177405.1 Leptonychotes weddellii
AGCTTCCTTAAGGCAAGACCTGTGTCTGTGCTGCTCTGTTGAAGAGCAGTAATAGAGATACACTTATGGATTCTATTGAAGAGGAGTGCTTGACTCAGATATCCACTGAGGTCCCACTGCATGTAAGGAGCTGTGCTAGGCACTGAAAACAAAAAAAGAGTCAAATGCTGCCTTGTAGGAGTTTTTTTTTTTTTTTTTTATTGAACCATCATGTTTTATTTTCTCATTAACCTGAAAGAATTAATTCAATATAACTGGACATTTCATGACAGTAGAGTCATAAACACAAACCTGTA
>NW_027767430.1:0-296 GCF_054177405.1 Leptonychotes weddellii
ACATGGAGAAGGAGTGGGGACCAGCCATGCCAACACTCAAGAATCGCAGTGGAACCTCCAAACGACCTCAGGCCCAGCTGTTACTTGACTGCCCCTGCGTGAGACACTCCAAGGAAGACACGCAAAACTGTCCAGCTGAACCCAGTCATCCCACGGAACTCTGAGGGATAATTAAGTCACTAAATTTTCAGATGGGTTGTGACACTGGAAAATAACCAAAGCAGAGTTAAGCAGGTAATATGCTAAGAACTATATCTGGCTCACAGCAAGCGCTGAAGGTGTTGGTTCATTGCCAC
>NW_027767431.1:0-296 GCF_054177405.1 Leptonychotes weddellii
ATGTGATGGTGGGGCGCCTGGGTGGCTCAGTTGGTTAAGCAACTGCCTTCGGCTCAGGTCATGATCCTGGAGTCCCGGGATCAAGTCCCGCATCGGGCTCCCTGCTTGGCAGGGAGTCTGCTTCTCCCTCTGACCCTCCTCCCTCTCATGCTCTCTGTCTCTCATTCTCTCTCTCTCAAATAAAAAAAAAAAAAAAAAAGATGTGATGGTGTATCACCTGCCACAGGTAGCTATTCATAACATTTTAAATTACTACTAAGAATTGTCACCAATTAATAATAATTACAAGACTGGTC
>NW_027767432.1:0-296 GCF_054177405.1 Leptonychotes weddellii
AGGCCATCAGTTATTCTTAGTGAGGGTTCTGCTTGTTTCCTGAGACTCAACTTATACTGAGGATAGCCTGAATCACAAATCCTATGATGTCCCCAACTTTGCCCTCATCGTAGTAAATCACTTTTCAGTAATAATGACTACTTAATTATTTTGTTGGACATTAGTAAAAAGTAAGAAAGTGGACACCCCTGCCCTTGGCTAGCCTCTTGACTATGCTACCTTTAGTGGATAGAATATTTATCATATAATGGATAAAGTCCCACATGGGAGCAATGGAAATATTTGAGTCATGATAC
>NW_027767433.1:0-296 GCF_054177405.1 Leptonychotes weddellii
CTTGTATTAAGCGCTGACTGTATGCCAGGCGCTTTACATACATTTTCTCACTTAATCCCCATGGCAGCCCCGCGGACAGACATCGCTATCTCCATCTTACAGATGTACGGGCTGTGTGCTCCTCAAGAGTTTTGTGTTCAGCTTCAGGCTACTTGATGGCCAGGAGTTTTTCAGTGGCTTCACTAAAGACTGCGCTCCCTGCAAAATTCCTGGAGTAGGGCAGAAATGGGTGACTCCACAAACAGAGAAAGACATGTATCATATGATCTCACTGATATGAGGAATTCTTAATCGCA
>NW_027767434.1:0-3912 GCF_054177405.1 Leptonychotes weddellii
GTCCAGGTGATGGCTGACGCCAGCTACAGGTCTGTGGTTCTGTGAGGAGATATCACTGACATGGTAAGGAGGGCAGAGCAGAAAGTGGTGAGCCCCTGGGTGCTTGACTGTGCCCCAGGACTGACCAGCCCTTGCTGCCCTACCTCTGGACATATTAAGTACTGCAACAAACTCCTCATGGTTTAAGATGCTTTTAGTTGTATCTTATGTTATTTGAAACCAAAAGCAATCTGACACATTCCTTCTCCATCAGTTAATCTGCATAACAAATCACCACAAAATTTAGTGGTTCAAAACAACAGTGAATGTGTATGTCTCACAGTTACGGTAGGTCATGAATTCAGAAGTGGCTTAGCTGGGTGGTCCTGGCTTGGGATCACCCATGAGGTTGGAGGTGTGATGTTGACTCGGGCTGCAGTCAACTAAAAGCTTGGCGGGAGCTGGGGGGGTGGGGTGTCAGGCAAATCTAATTCCAAAATGGTTCATTCAAACACATCATACCTATTCATAACTTGGTGCTTGCCATTTGTGGGGGCCTCGGTTCCTTCCCACAGGGGATTCTCCACAGGTTGCTGAGACACAACATGGGATTTTTTTGGTTACTGATTTAATTTCTTTCCTGGCTATTGGTCTGTTCAAGTTTTCTACTTCTTCCTGTTCCAGTTTTGGTAGTTTGTATGTTTCTAGGGATCCATCCATTTCTTCCAGATTGTCCAACTTGTTGGTATATGGTTTTTTGTAATATTCTCTTAAAATTATTTGTATTTCTCTGGTGTTGGTTAGTATTTCTCCTCTCTCATTTGTGATTTTATTTATTTGGGTCCTTTGTCTTTTCTTTTTGATAAGTATGGCTAGGGGTTTAACAATTTTATTATTTTTTCAATTACAGGATTTTATGTATGTATGTATTTATTTATTTGAGACAGAGAGAGAAAGTGGAAGTAGGAGGAGGAGCAGAGGGAAGAGGGATAAGCAGAGTGCACTGAGCACAGAGCCCCATGTGGGGCTCACTCCCACGACCCTGAGATTATGACCTGAGCTGATATCAAGAGTCAGATGCTTAACTGACTGAGCCACCCAGGTGCCCCTATTTCTGCTCTAAGCTTTATTATTTCCTTTCTTCTGCCGGCAAGATACAGAATCAATGTATAGAAATCTGCTGCATTTCCATATACCAATAACAAAGCAACAGAAAGAAAAATCAAAAAATCAACCCCATTTACAATTGCACCAAAAGCTAAAGATACCTAGGAATAAACCTTACCAAAGAGGTGAAAGACCTATACTCTGAAAACTGTAAAACACTGATGAAAGAAATTGAAGATGATACAAAGAAATGGAAAGACATTCCATGCTCATGGATTAGAAGAACGAATAGTATTAAAATGTCTATATTACCCAAAGTGATCTACACATTCAATACAATTCCTATCAAAATGCATGTTTATTTTTTTTTAAGATTTTATTTTATTTATTTGACAGAGACACAGCGAGAGAGGGAACACAAGCAGGGGGGAGTGGGAGAGGGAGAAGCAGGCTCCCCACTGAGCAGGGAGCCCGATGTGGGGCTCGATCCCAGGACCCTGGGATCATGACCTGAGCTGAAGGCAGACGCTTAAAGACCGAGCCACCCAGGCGCCCCTGCATGTTTATTTTTAAAATCTAAATATTGTCATATATTAATAAAATATAGATATTGATCTCAGAGTCAAAGAGATTTTAATTAAATGGTTCACTATGAAGCATGTTTTCTAAAGTCTTTTGTTTCTGGAAGTAATAAATATACGAGCTATAGATTTTGCCCCTGTATTTAATTAATCTTTTAAACATCGCACGAGGGAAAAAAATACTCTTTAGTTTAGGAAAAAACAGAAATGGCCTTCAATGGGTGAATGGATAAACAAAATGTGGTAGATCCACACACCAGAATATTACCAGCAGTAAAAAGAACTGAGCTATCAAGCCATGAAAATACATTTAAGGAGGAACCTTAAATTAAGCATGTTACTAAGTGAAAGAGGCCAATCTGAAAAGGCCACATACTAGTATGAGTCTAACTACATGACATTCTGGAAAAAGCCAGAGGTTCATGAGAGGGGGAAGGAGGGATGAATAGGTGGAGCACAGGGGATTTTTTTAGGACAGTGAAACTATTCTGTATGATACTGTAATGGTGGATACATGTCATGTCATTACACATTTGTCCCAGTCCATGGATACCAAGAGTGAACCCTAATGCAAGCTGTGGTTGTTACTTAATGATAATGTATCCATATTGGCTCATCAATTGTAATAAACATACCTCTCTAAAACGAGCTGTTAGGGCGCCTGGGTGGCTCAGTTGGTTAAGCCACTGCCTTCGGCTCAGGTCATGATCCTGGAGTCCCGGGATCGAGTCCTGCATCGGGCTCCCTGCTCAGCAGGGAGTCTGCTTCTCCCTCTGACCCTCCCTCCTCTCATGTGCTCTCTCTATCTCATTCTCTCTCTCAAATAAATAAATAAAAAAAAATCTTAAAAAAAAAATAAAATGAGCTGTTAATAATAGGGGAAACTATGGGGGAGATATATGGGAACTCTTTGTAGGTATGCAAAAAGTGCAAAGTGTGTGTGTGTGTGTGTGTGTGTACACACACAATGTATTGTATACATACCATATATACCATATATATATAGAATACCTATTATACATAATGAATAATAAAAGACTGTAATAATTCAGTATAAACTATATGGTATTAAATATTAGGTATCTAAAGACAGAGAAGGGGGAACAGAAAGAGATAATGAGGTATAAAAAAGTAGACCACAAATGTGAAGGATTGTAGAACATGGAGAAAAACTGATGAAAAGGACATAGTGTGGGCTGGTGAAGCAGGATGAATGAAGGCTCAGAAGGAGAAACACTATTAAGGGTGCACTCCTACCAATAATGAACATTATAAACATCCGTGTAAGATGGTGAAGAAATTGGCCTTGACTGAGCTTGTGATTTATTGATATATTCAACAAATATTTATTTGAGCAACACTGTGATAAGATACTACAGAACTTCCAGATGCATTAGACATCAACTCTGCTCTCAAGAAGCTTGCTGGAAACTGAGAATTACAGGATTTTATAACTTAAGAATGGATCAGGAAATGAGTCCGCCCTGTTCTACTACTCACTGCATACCCATGAAGATTGACATATACAACCAAGTGCTCTTAACAGGGAAAATTATGTCCATGTGGACTGTTTCTTTCAGCACAGAAATGGTGCTGTTTAAGTCTGAAATGTTTCTTACATTTTTCTATTATTTTTAATACAAAAGAAATCCCCTTTATTTCTATTACACTTACCTGTTGGTAGGTAAGAGATCTGTAACCCTTACCTCTGCCTACAATCGTGAGCTGCTGTTGGCATGGCTGATCTGTGGGTATTGCTCCTTCTATAGGGAGCTGCATGACGGAGAAGAACCGTCTTAGCCACTGAGCAGCCCCCAAGGTGTGGCTCTGTCAGGAGCGCTGCTCTGGAAGACTGTATGTCAGGGTTGGGAACTCCAAGGGGTTTTCTAGTTCACGTCTACAGTTCAGGGATTCCTTGCATAAAAACATCCCAGAAAAAGGCCTTTCCAATCTCTGCTGTGCATTGCATGAGACGTCCCATTTCATTTTGAAAAGCAACTATGTTTCAAGTCAGGGGAATGAGAAATGATGTATTGTAGATCTCAATTTAGGTCCAGTACTGCCTTCCAGAGCCACAGGAGCTTAATTCCTTTTTATATAACAGACTTTTGGGCGCCTGGGTGGCTCAGTTGGTTAAGCGACTGCCTTCGGCTCAGGTCATGATCCTGGAGTCCCGGGATCGAGTCCCGCATCGGGCTCCCTGCTCGGCGGGGAGTCTGCTTCTCCCTCTGACCCTCCCCACTCT
>NW_027767435.1:0-296 GCF_054177405.1 Leptonychotes weddellii
CTCATCATTAGTCTCCTCATTCTCAAAGTGAAGATAATAATTAGCATTATTATTAGCATAATTTCAGATATTTTTGTGAAGATTAAATGACAAAAATCTATAAAGTCGAGAGGCACCTGGGTGGCTCAGTCAGTTAAGTGTCAGACACTTGATTTCAGCTCAGGTCATGATCTCAGAGTCGTGTGATTGAGCCCCTTGACGGGCTCCATGCTGGGCATGGAACTGCTTAAGATTTTCTCTCTCACTACCCCTCCCCTGCTCATACTCTCTCTCTCTCTCTCTCTCAAATAAATAAA
>NW_027767436.1:0-296 GCF_054177405.1 Leptonychotes weddellii
GAGGTGATGGTCCAGGAGGCGTTGCTGTGGTTCCCCTCCAGCAGCCCCTCCCCCAGCCGCCAGCGCAGGGTGGGGGCCGGGTGGGCCCGGGAGGAACAGCTGCAGTGCAGCCCCTCGCCCTCCCAGGAGCAGGAGGGGCTGAGCGGCCGCGGGGGGTCTGCGGGAGGGAGGTGAGGGGTCAGCGGTGTCTCTCCTGCCCCCAGGGGACCCACACTCACAGACCACAGAGAGATGCAGGGAGACGTGCTGGGAGCCCAGGGAGTTCTGAGCTTGGCAGGTGAATTTGCTTCCGTGGC
>NW_027767437.1:0-296 GCF_054177405.1 Leptonychotes weddellii
ACACATTAGGTTAAAGAATATCTTGTTTTGGCTATAATAAAATGTATCTCATTTTTTTTTATTTTGATACACCAAAAATTATGCCACTTTATTTTTAATCTCTTAACGTCTATACATATTTAGCAATGCTAATTTAGTCTGAAATGAAATCACTGCAATTCAGACAGACAGTTAAAAAAAAAAACCTAAAAGAAAAAAAATTTATTTCTATAGAATCTGGGGAAAGACCATAATAATGTAAGAAAAACTCCTTATATTAACAAAAGAAAGAACAAGAATCATATGATCCTCTCAAT
>NW_027767438.1:0-296 GCF_054177405.1 Leptonychotes weddellii
TAGTTCATTTTTGCCCTTGCTTCCCTTGCCTTTGGTGATGTTTCTAGGAGGAAGTTGCTATGGCTGTGGTTGAAGAGGTTGATGCCTGTGGCACTTGGAACATGTTACTAGAAGTATTTATATTTTAAAGTTTATCCTTAAAATGTTTTTATTACCATTTATTTTTTTGTTTTGCCAAGAAATGGAACAAAGGAAATTTACTAAACTACTGTCCTCATCATTGTCCTTCTCACTTTGACACACAATTAACAAATGTCTGGACTGCTTGCATACAATTGGGGTAGATTGGGGCAGAA
>NW_027767439.1:0-296 GCF_054177405.1 Leptonychotes weddellii
AGAAGATGGACTCTGAAAAACAAACTGAGGGTTCTAGAGGGGAGGGGAGTGGGAGGATGGGTTGGCCTGGTGGTGGGTATTGAGGAGGGCACGTTCTGCATGGAGCACTGGGTGTTGTGCACGAACAATGAATCATGGAACACTTCATCTAGAACTAATGATGTAATGTATGGGGATTAACATAAGAATAAAAAAAAAATAAATAAAAAATAAACACATTACATGCTAGCACAAATTTTTAAAAAATTTTTATTCATTTATTTATTTGAAAGAGAGAGAGAAAGAGAAAGAGAGAG
>NW_027767440.1:0-296 GCF_054177405.1 Leptonychotes weddellii
ACTATGTGACCTTTCATGGCAAAAGAGAATTTGCAGATGTGATTAGAGTTAAGGATCTTGATGTGGGGAGATTATCCTGGATGATCCATGTGGACCCAGTGCTGTCACTGAGTTTAAACACAGAAGAGGGAGGCAGAAGAGTGGGTCAGTTGGATGTGAAGTGAGAAGGACTGGACCCACTGTTGCTGGTTTTGAAGATGGAGGAAAGAGGCCATAAGCTAAGGGGTGTAACAGCTTCTAGGTGCTGAGAATGGCCTCAGCTGACAGCCAGGAGGAAAACAGGGACCTCGGCCTTA
>NW_027767441.1:0-296 GCF_054177405.1 Leptonychotes weddellii
AATTGACAAATTCTAAAATTCATATGGAAATAGAAATGGAAGGACCCAGAATAGTCAAGCAATTTGGAAAAAACACAAAGTTGAAGGACTTACACTACCTGATTGCAAAACTTGCTATAAAGTGGGGCACCTGAGTGGCATAGTTGGTTAAGTATCCGACTCCTGGTTTCAGGTCAGGTCGTGATCTCAAGGTCGTGATGGATCCTCCACACCCTCTGCCCCTCCCCCACTCCATCTCTAAAATAAAAATACATCTTTAAAAAAAACTTGCCATAAAGCTACAGTAATTAAGACTG
>NW_027767442.1:0-296 GCF_054177405.1 Leptonychotes weddellii
ATTACCAGCGCTTAGGACTCTGACCCCAGGCTTCTATACGTGGCATCATAAAGGGATGCTAGTCTCACACCTGAATGGCTCCCCACCCCAGTGTCATCTAATGCTGGAGTTGACACATGTTGCCTTCAAAACAGGGTTGATATTCCTCAAATCTCCTTAAGATATTAAAGCATCAACTATTAAAATCATAAATGTTTGGCTCAGTTCTAACTTCTGGGTAGAGCTTAGAGTATGGAGGGTTCCCATAGCGCCATAATGTCCTGTGTCCTGAATACTCTGGGCTTTGGGGACAGGTC
>NW_027767443.1:0-296 GCF_054177405.1 Leptonychotes weddellii
ATACTCACATGTGAGCACACACAAACACATACATGTGTGAGTGCACACACATGTTTACATGTGAATGCACACACGCATGCTCACATGTGAGTGCACACGCAGGCTCACATGCGAGTGCACACGCAGACACACATGCTCACACGTGAGTGCACATGCAGACACACAATGCTCACATGAGTGCACACACAGACGCATGCTTACACGTGAGTGCACATGCAGACACATGCATACTCACATGAGTGCACACGCAGACATACACACGCTCAAACGTGAGCGCGCATGCAGACACATGCACG
>NW_027767444.1:0-296 GCF_054177405.1 Leptonychotes weddellii
GGACTACATCAAAATTTAAAACTTCTGTACATGGGAGAACACAATTGACAGAAAAGGCAACCCATGGGATAGTAGAAGAGATTTGTAAATCATATAAAGGGTTAATATCCAAAAAATATAAAGAACACCTAAGAGTCAACAATAACAATGAAATAGGCAACCTGATTTAAAAATGGGCAAATAGGGGTGCCTGGCTGGCTCAGTCGGTAGAGCGTGTGACTCTTGTTCTCAGGGTTGTGAGTTCAAGCCCCATGTTGGGTGTAGAGATTACTTAAAAATAAAATCTTTAAAAAAAA
>NW_027767445.1:0-3912 GCF_054177405.1 Leptonychotes weddellii
TACACTGTTGTTGGGAATGCAAGCTGGTACAGCCACTCTCGAAAACAGTATGGAGGCTCCTAAAAAGTTGAAAATAGAGCTACCATATGACCCAGCAATTGCACTACTGGGTATTTACCCCAAAGATACATACGTAGTGATGTGATCTGAAGGGGCACTTGCACCCCAGTGTTTATAGCAGCAATGTCCACAGTAGCCAAACTATGGAAAGATCCCAGATGTCCATCAACAGATGAATGGCTAAAGAAGATGTGGTATATATATATACAATGGAATACTACTCAGCCATAAAAAAAAAATATGAAATCTTGCCATTTGCAATGATGTGGATGGAACTGGAGGGTATTATGCTAAGCGAAATAAGTCAATCAGAGAAAAACAATTATATGATTTCACTCAGATGTCAAATTTAAGAAACAGAACAGAGGATCATAGGGGAAGAGAGGGAAAAATAAAATAAGATGAAATCAGAGAGGGAGACAAACTGTAAGAGACTCTTTAATTATAGGAAACAAAAAGAGGGTTGCTGGAGGGTAGGGGGATGGAGTAACTGGGTGATGGGCATTAAGGAGGGCATGTGATGAAATGAGCACTGGGTGAATAACTGAACACTACTTCTGAAACAAATTTATACACTATATGTCAAGTAATTGAATTTAAATAAAATAAAACAAAAAATGTAACTTAACAGAAACAGAGTTTATCGATTTTTCAGTTTCCATTTTTACTTTATCAAGTCAAGAATTCAAAAATCTATAATATTAGTGTCACTTACTATAAGATACCTTGAAATGCTCTCTTGAGAATTCTTGAAGGATAAAAATATTTCAAAAATCACATTGCTTAAGCTTTTAAAATAACATTGGAAATATAATTTCTCAAGATTAAGAGCTTCCCTCTTTGTTGTTTGCCTCAGTTTGGTTTCCTGTAAACTTTTTTTTAACCCCAGCAATAATCATAGAGCAATAAGTTGCTGTTTGAAGTTGACTTTTTTGGGGACTGATGTCAAATTTAGATTCTTTGAAAAACATTCAGTGTTTTCTACAACAGGAATTAGATATTTCCCCTAGAAGTTTAATAGTGTTGTTTCATCAGGTTTCCCAAAACACCTCAGTTGTTTTTTTAGAAACTGATCTTCAATTGATTTACTATTTCTCGGACAAAATATTTTTGTATTAAATATTTTAAGTATTTACTTAATCAATACTTTTGTTTAAAAACTGATATTGTTGCAGTCCTAGAAAATGTAATGGATTCAGTTGAGAAATGGGTTTAATTAATTTAAAAAAAAATACAAAATGACAACAAAAACAACAAAAGGAGAAAGAGACTAAGAGAGAGAGAAAGAGAGAACTAGATTCATTCTTCAATATTGCAGATATACAAATATGGAGTAAATATTTACAACACACGTAGAATGTTAAAGGTTTTCAGGACAAAAATAGTTGGCCAAAAAAGTTTTAGTATTACAAACAGGTTTTGACAAAACTTTTTATTTTATTTTTTAAAGATTACATATTTATTTGAGAGAGAGAGAGAGAGCGCACAAGTGGGAGGGGCAGAGGGAGAGGGAGAGAGAATCTCAAGTCGACTTCACACGGAGTCCAGAACCCAATGAGGGGCTTGATCCCAGGACTCTGAAATCATGACCTGGGCCAAAACCAAGAGTCAGACGCTTAACTGACTGCACCACCCAGATGCCCCTGATGAAACTTATTAAAAATATATTTTTCTGGGGCACCTGGGTTGCTCAGTCAGTTGAGCATCCGACTCTTGATTTCAGCTCAGGTCATGACCTTAGGGTTATGGGATCGAGCCCGTGTGGGGTTCAGCAGAGAGTCTGCTTGAGATTCTCTCTCTCCATCTCCCTCTGCCCCTCCCCCCTGTGCATGTACATACTCTCTAAAATAAATATAATATAATAAATATAATATAATAAATAAATCTTTATTTATATAAATATTTATAAATAATATTTATTTAGAAGAAGAAGAAGATAGCAGGAGGGGAAGAATGAAGGGGGGGAAATCGGAGGGGGAGATGAACCATGAGAGATGATGGACTCCGAAAAACAAACTGAGGGTTCTAGAGGGGAAGGGGGTGGGAGGATGGGTTAGCCTGGTGATGCGTATTAAAGAGGGCACATTCTGCATGGAGCACTGGGTGTTATGCACAAACAATGAATCATGGAACACTACATCAAAAACTAATGATGTAATGTATGGTGATTAACATAACAATAAAAAATTAAAAAATTTTTTTAAATAAAATTTAAAAAAATTTAGAAAAATAAAATAAAAATATTTAAATGATAAAAACAATTAATTAACATATAATGTATCATTGTTTCAGAAGTAGAGGTCAGTGATTCATCAGTCTTAAATAATACCCAATGCTCATTATGTCACATGCCCTCCTTAATGTCCATCACCCAGTTACCCCATCTCCCCACACCCATCCCCTCCAGCAACCTTCAGTTTCTTTTCTATGATTAAGAGTCTCTTATGGTTTAACTCCCTCTCTGATTTTGTCTTGTTTTATTTTTTCCTCTCTACTTCTCCTCCATTATCTTTTGTTTCATTTCTTAAATTCCACATATGAGTGAAATCATATGATAATTGTCTCTGATTGACTTATTTCAGTTAGCATAATACCCTCTAGTTCCATCCACGTCATTGCAAATGGCAAGATTTCATTTCTTTTGATGGCTAAGTAGTATTCCATTGTATATATATATATATATATATATATATATATATATATATATATATATATATATACCACATCTTCTTTAGCCATTCATCTGTTGATGGACATCTGGGCTCTTTCCATAGTTTGGCTACTGTGGGCATTGCTGCTATAAACACTGGGGTGCAAGTGCCCTTTCAGATCACATATTACGTATGTATCCTTTGGGTAAATACCCAGTAATGCAATTGCTAGGTCATAGGGTAGCTCTATTTTCAACTTTTTAGGAGCCTCCATACTGTTTTCTAGAGTGGCTGTACCAGCTTGCATTCCCAACAACAGTGTAAGAGGGTTCCCCTTTCTCCACATCCTCGCCAACATTTGTTGTTTCCTGACTTGTTAATTTTAGCCATTCTGACTGGTGTGAGGTGGTATCTCATTGTGGTTTTGATTTGTATTTTCCTGATGCTGAGTGATATTGAGCATTTTTTCATGTGTTTGTTGCCATTTGTATGTCTTCTTTGGAGAAATGTCTGTTCATGTCTTCTGCCCATTTCTTGACTGGATTATTTTGGTTTTGGATGTTCTTTATAGATCTTGGATAGTAGATAAAATGTTATCTGATAAAGTATTTGCAAATATCTCCCATTCTGTCCTTTATCTTGCTTTTTGTCGACTGTTTCCTTTGCTGTGCAAAAGCTTTTTATGTTGATGAAGTCCCACTAGCTCATTTTTGCTTTTGTTTCCATTGCCTTTGGAGACATGTCTAGCCAGAAGTTGTTGCAGCCAAGGTCAAAGAGATTGCTGCCTGTGTTCTCCTTAAGGATTTTGATGGATTCCTGTTTAACATTTAGGTCTTCCATCCATTTTGAGTCTATTTTTGTGTATGGTGTAAGGGAATGGTTCAGTTTCATTCTTCTGCATGTGGCTGTCCAGTTTTCCCAAACCATTTGTTGAAGAGACTGTCATTTTTCCATTGGATATTCTTTCCTACTTAGTTGACCATGGAGTTGAGGGTCCATTTCTGGGCTCTCTATTCTGTTCCATTGATCTATGTGTCTGTTTTTGTGACAGTACCATACTGTCTTGATGATGACAGCTTTGTAATAGAGCTGGAAGTCTGGAATTGTGATGCCACCAGCTTTGCTTTTCTTTTTCAACATTCCTCTGGCTATGCGGGGTCTTTTCTGGTTCCATACAAATTTTAGGATTATTTGTTCCATT
>NW_027767446.1:0-296 GCF_054177405.1 Leptonychotes weddellii
AAAGGAAGATTGAAGGAAAGGGAAAAAGAGACAGCATGGAGCTACACACCGTGCATGCATGTTCACACAGATGTGCACACCCTTGCTCATGTGTACACGCATGTAGATGCAGGGTGTGCATGCACGCACAAGTGCACACAGATGTTGTCACATACACACCAATGGTTACACACACACACGCATCCCTCATGTACATGCATACACTCATTGTTATATGCACATACATGCAGAAGCAGGGATGTGCACACATGCAAATGCACACACAAACATATAGTCACATGCACACACATGCATGC
>NW_027767447.1:0-296 GCF_054177405.1 Leptonychotes weddellii
ACATTATCATTTTGAGACCCATAGATTCGCTGGGCCCGGCACGAGCTGGAATGTGAACAAAGGTAATGCATATGCTCTGCTGGACATGTGTGCATTGTGTAAGTCATCAGCGCTCCTGAAAATCTGTGTTTCACAGTAGAAATTCTGCTTACTCAATATTATGTAAACAGGAACAGGTTTTTCTGGCTTCTAGGTGGAAAGTTTTTTGAGCAACGGGGGTAGGTGAGCTGCCATGTCACAGCCTAGCGGGTTCTACTCTCGGTGACCGGTGACCCCTGGTGCTGGAAGTTTGCTCA
>NW_027767448.1:0-296 GCF_054177405.1 Leptonychotes weddellii
ACCACCCACCACTATTTCTCTGCCTGAACCACTCCAGGGCCAGGTACCAGAGGAGGGACAGCCCTTAGGCCCCAGAGCCACTCCTAAGCCTGTTCGCGAGGCCTCACCCATTCCTTCCCCTGGACACCACAATAAAGCTTCTTGCCCAGGTTTTCCCCTCAATTTCTCTGCCTCCTGACCAACTCTGGTGCTTCCCCACGGAGCCCTGCATGGAAGGTGCGCCCCCTCCTCTTGAGAACAGTGACAAACACGCTATCTTTCAATGACAATTGTCTCCTTTATCTGTTGGCCTCACA
>NW_027767449.1:0-296 GCF_054177405.1 Leptonychotes weddellii
AATGATGTTGAGTGTCTCTCCATGTGGGCATTGGTCACCTGTCTCTCTTCTTTGTAGGTGTATTTTATTCAAATGTTTATTCAAATGGTATGTTCATTTTCTAGCTGGGTTATTTGCCTTTTTATTGTGGCTATTGATTGTTATATTTTTTGTTGCTTGATTGAATCTATGACTTCCTACCATTTTCTGGGTAATGAGGATTATCAAAGGAATACATTCTTTATCTTTCATCAGAAGTTGGAAAAAGTACTTTATGATATTAACGGAGAAAGGCAATCTGATATTTAGGGCTGAGT
>NW_027767450.1:0-296 GCF_054177405.1 Leptonychotes weddellii
CCCAGCTGGACTCACCAAGCCACCTCTCCACTCCACATGTTCACTGGACATGGTCTCCAGCTTCAGAGGTGGCTGTGGAAACCAGGAAACCAGGCTATGGAAATCAGGCCAGTCTGATTTCTCATGTTAGGAAAGAGAACCTTGACAAAGGACATATAGGGACAGAAGATAATTATAACTAAAGAATTTTGGTGGCAACCTTTGAGTCAGTATTTTGATGACTATGCTTCAAAGAAATGCCTATGTTTCCTATGGAGATTCCTAGGGATATCCAGATTTTTATCTTTTCCGAGGCA
>NW_027767451.1:0-296 GCF_054177405.1 Leptonychotes weddellii
ATACAGAGATAGGTAGATGAATGGATCATAACAGAAAGCCCAGAAACAAACTTACACATATACGGAGCTATAGATAAATAGATAGATAGATAGATAGATAGATAGATAGATAGATAGATGATAGATAAAGAGATAGATAGATAGCTAATAGATAGATAGATGATTGATAGATAGATATATGTATTTTAAAAATATCTTTTTTTTTTTTTTTTTAAAGATTTTTTTATTTATTCATTTGAGACACAGAGATACAGAGAGAGAGAGAGCGAGCATGAGCAGGGAGAGAGGCAGAGGGA
>NW_027767452.1:0-296 GCF_054177405.1 Leptonychotes weddellii
CTGAATATGAAACCAAGGAAAAAAACAGACTATTCAGGGGTCAGGATATTGGAGTTGTCAGTGACCAGTGGGCATTCTGGAATTAAAGAATAAAATAACAGAAATTTAAAACTTGGTGGATGGTTTTATGAAGGGATTAGACAACAGCTAAAGAGAGAAGAAATGAACTGGGTCATAACTTACAGGAAATCATGCAGATCCAACCACAGAAAGACAAATTTTAGAAAAATTGGAGGGTAGCAAAAATGAATTATTGGGACTTCATCAAGATAAAAAGCTTTTGCAAAGCAAAGGAA
>NW_027767453.1:0-296 GCF_054177405.1 Leptonychotes weddellii
AAAAAAAAATGAGTCCCCATAAATCAGAAAGGAATATCTCAGTATACAGAGAGAAGCACACAGACAAAAATCTCTAGTGCACAAAGCAATGAATCCCTCAGGATCCCATATTTCAAGCAAACCACGAGAGGGTGAGGGAGAAAGCATGACAGCAACACTTGCAGCTCAAATCACTCCTGAAAGAATACATTTTTCTCTCCGTGTTACATTTTCTCATCACATCCCTCTTGGAATTCAGTGGCTCTTTTAAAAGAAGATATTTGCCAACACTGGCCTAGCCTTTCACTGAGTTACCT
>NW_027767454.1:0-296 GCF_054177405.1 Leptonychotes weddellii
AAAAAAAAATGAGTCCCCATAAATCAGAAAGGAATATCTCAGTATACAGAGAGAAGCACACAGACAAAAATCTCTAGTGCACAAAGCAATGAATCCTTCAGGATCCCATATTTCAAGCAAACCACGAGAGGGTGAGGGAGAAAGCATGACAGCAACACTTGCAGCTCAAATCACTCCTGAAAGAATACATTTTTCTCTCTCTTCGTGTTACATTTTCTCATCACATCCCTCTTGGAATTCAGTGGCTCTTTTAAAAGAAGATATTTGCCAACACTGGCCTAGCCTTTCACTGAGTT
>NW_027767455.1:0-296 GCF_054177405.1 Leptonychotes weddellii
ATGTTTGCTTCAAGGAAAGTGGATTTTGGTGCTGAATAGCTCTGGAAAATGGTTGCTTAAATGATGTTCAATAGGATGCCATTTAGTCTGTAGACTTACATAAGTCTAGGTTTTTTATCATTTTATTTTTTCATGATGATAAGTGTACTCTTTAATCCCCATTACCTATTTCACCCATCCCCCTGCCCACCTCCCTTCTAGTAACCATCATTTGTTCTCTATACTTTGAGAGTCTGTTTCTTGGTTTGCCTCTCTCTCTTTTTTCCCCCTTTTACTCATTTGTTTTGTTTCTTAAA
>NW_027767456.1:0-13939 GCF_054177405.1 Leptonychotes weddellii
TCCCTGCAGGACTGGAGACCCCAGGCACTAGCTGCCCAGGACGACCATGTCAGTTGGTCCTTTCCATTTAAACCACCTTTAGTTAATGGAAGTGTGGGGTGTTTGCTTTGCCCCAGCGATGAGTTTCTGAGATCAGATGAATATTCCTGCTCAGTCCGGACATGTTGCTTTCCAGTAATTCTGGGGTGCCCACTGGCACTGGCATCTGGGAGGGAGAGAAGGCAGAAGCGCCTTGCTTGGACCGCGGAAGTGGGGGTGTGCTATGGATGTGCTCTGGCCCACACAGATCACACACAATTAAAAGAGAGTTAACTGCATTGCTTTTCATGAAGAAAGACACAGATAATTGTGAAATAAAATGGACATGGCCAGATCAGCGTAAGTGTCTTTGCAGGCTTGGCTCTGGATGTAATATTTAAATACTGGAACCTGCATGAAACTCCACTTGGAGGTGACAGCCGGCAGGTAATTATCAGTACAACAACATTATCAAAGTTCTCGTGCATAGCATGTTTGACTGACTGGAGTGCTTCTCCTTACAAATCCCGCTAATATCCATTTCAGTCTGCTTTAATATGTTCACAAGTTGTGGCTTATTTTGAATTCCACTGGGTAAATGAGGACAGCACACTTTGAATTTGCATACTATACACACTCCTTTCATTTGTGGTGGGGTTTCCAGAGTATTTTTATAAAGGAAACTACTAACATCCAGAATCCAGAAAAACTTTTTCATTATAATGAGAATGAAGATAGGAAACAGCTCATTTCTCCAGTATATTTATTTCATCTGAGGCTATACAAGAGATCTATGAAAATGATCCTTATTTTGTCTGAAGAAGAAAAGATATTTTTAAATGTATTAGTGTTTAAATAAGTAAATGAAATTTATCAGTGTGAATGCAGTTTTCTAAGGTACTCAAGCTATTGAAATTAAAAGTTAAAGTAATTTTTTAAAAAGTCTATGTTTGCAAAAATCAGATGGAAAAGTCCTCCTCTCTGATTTGAGGTCTCTCACTCTTCAGTCCACGAGGTTACTTCAGGCCTTTTTAAATTTCCACCTCTTTCCTGTCCAACAAAAAAGCAGAACTGAATGGCATTGTGTTGATGAGATAAATTGGAGTTTTGGGTGATCTAAAATCAGATATTCCACGTTCCCTTCTTTCTCAATGAACTCTTCATGACCTTTAAAATATCAGCAAACAAAAAGAAGTATCTCATTAAAGATCCAAGGAGGCCCCACCTTCAAACCCACTGTGAGTTCCAGATAATTCAAAAGACACAGTCATTACTTTGGAGCAATATCTGATCTCACCTTGGCTTCCAATGCACTGAATTAAATTAAATTAAATTCCAATACATTGAATTAATTAGGACATTAATAAAATAGTTACTGATATTGTGGAAATCTACAGTAAGGTTACATTAAATTGTACAGGCTGTTTTGGGGGGCACCTGGTGGCACAGTCAGTTAAGCATCCAACTCTTGGTTTCAGTTCAGGTCATGGTCTCAGTGTCGTGAGATTGAGCCCCATGTCGGGCTTCAGGCTCTGCGCTCCACACAGAATCTGTGTAAGACTCTCTTTCCCTCCCCCCCTGCCCCTCCCGCCTCAAATAAATAAATCTTAAAAAAAAATTGTACAGGCTGTTTTTGTTTTATTGGTTGCACATGTAACAAGAGGCATAGTTTTATTGGGAGATTCTGCCTTTGAAAACAAGGCCAGTTAGCAGATTGCAAGGTGGTAGTGGTATGAAGATGTTTTCTCTTTTAATGAAAATGGAGCCAAAATGATGAATGTCATTAACATTAGACGGATTTTAAGGGACATGAATGTGAAGGAGTTTAGATAATGCTGAAACAATTGCATAGGAGTTATACACTGAACAATCTGGATTCTAGACCTTTCTGTCCAACCCCTTTTCTGTGTTGGATACTGCTTCCCAAATGAACAAGATGGAGGAAGTTCAGTTTGAAGGTTTTATTGACAATTCAGTATCTTGTTGTATTAAGATTCTTCCAAGGTGACAAGATTTTGCAAACATTTCCCTATATTCATTTTCTGACTAATGGTATTTCTGAAATTCTCCCTCTATGAGGGGGCTGAGAGAATTAATTATCCCATGTGGTCTGGAACTGAGTTGATGATGAAAATTGCTGCTGAGGTATCAAAGACCTATTTTTATTCTTTTCTGCCGGAAGAAAAATGTCTCTTCTTCCATGAACCAGTTTTATCAAAAAGATACCAAAGGGCTTAGGCATCAATACCTCACTTTTCCTTCCTTCATAGTGAGTTACTATGTGACCTCACTGTACCCCACTACTCGAGAAATCATCAAATTTTCATTCACTACAACCAGGGGTCACACCTTCATACACAACCCTGGACCAGTAGGAAATGTAAATGGGCAAAGTGGACTGGGTATAAGGGAACAGGTGGGTGGGGGCACTGGGGAATTAGAAAATGCCAAAAATGCCATTACTCAGCTCTGGAGATTTGGGTCATGCAGAAATATAATCTCACAGTGGCAAGATCTTCCAGTTTTTCCAAGAGAAGCCAGAAGTGTGTGTGTGTGTGTGTTTCCCTGATTTTAAAACATTGTGATCAAAGTAAAATACTTATATGGCCTAGGTTTGGAGCAATGGGCCATCAGTTTGCAATCGCTGATATAACTCATCATCTTCAAATGTGTTCTAAGTTTCCTTCCTTATAGTAATGGACTATCATCTTATCATTGTGAAATGGTTTGCATTTTTATAGGCATTAAACTTTTAACTACAGTATTTAGCAGGCAAGTCAGACATTTCTTCTGGTACATGTATCTTCATAATCACCTGAAATGAAACCCTATGGCCGGAAAGCCTTGTCTCCAGACTTGAGAGTAGCTTCATTCTCGTTGCTGTTTGCTAGTAATTTTAATTATACTGCCTAACGTTTATTGATCTGTAACTTGGTTCCAAGTTATTTTAGAATATGTGTTTGTATGTGTGTTATCTGACCCAAGCCTCACAACAGTCCCATGAGATAAAACAAGCTAGGTGATACGCAGTAACAACCCCACAGCTTCTGTGATTTAACATAACCAAACTTTATTTCTCACTGATTCTACATGTCCAACATGGATCATGAGGGCGACTCTGCTCACCGTTGTCACTTAGGAACCCAGGCTGAAAGAAGTTTCATCTCAATCAGTGCTTCTGCCATCACCCAGATAGGAAAAGAAGATGAGGCACATCATATTCTGGCTCCTAAAGCTTCTGTCCAGGAAACACAACTTTTGCTTACACTTATTGGCCTTAAAGTTTACTTACAGGGACAAATACTTGAAAACATAACAGAATTGTATTTTTTTTAATTTAATTCCAGTATAGTTAACATGCAGTGTTATATTAGTTACAGGTGTATAATACAGTGATTCAACAATGCTATACATTACTCAGCACCCATTATGATAGGTGTACTCTTAATCCCCATCACCTATTTCACCCATCCCCTCACCTACCTCCCCTCTGGTAATCATCTGTTTATTCTCTATAGTGAAGAATCTGTTTCTTGGTTTGCCTCTCTCTCTCTTTTTTTCCTTTGCTCATTTGTTTTGTTTCTTAAATTCCACATATGACTAAAATCATATGGGATTTGTCTTTCTTTTTACTGATTTATTTCACTTAGCGTTAAACTCTCTAGATCCATCCAAGTTATTGCAAAGGGCAAGATTTAATTCTTTTTATGGCTGAGTAATATTCCTGTGCGTGTGTGTGTGTGTGTGTTTGTGTGTGTGTGTGTGTGTGTGTCACATCTTCTTTATCCATTCATCTCCTGGGACACTGGGCTACTTCCATAATTTGGCTATTGTAAATAATGCTGCAATAAACATAGGGGTACACATATCTTTTTGAAGTAGTGTTTTTATATTCTTAAAGTAAATCCTCAGTAGTGGAATTACTGGATCATCGGGAGTTCTATGTTTAACTTTTTGAGGAACCTCCACACTGTTTTCCACAGTGGCTGCACCAGTTTGCATTCCCACCAACAGTGCCCAAGACAGTCCAATCATATTTTAAATAGAAGGAAGAGAAGAATAGTTAGGAGTAATATGCATTATCAAATATCAGAAGAACTCATAAAGGCATTAAAAACAAATCAACTATTTGCATAAGAATAGATAAATCAGTAGAACAGGACATAGAATCCAGAAATAGATCCTGATATATATGAGAATTTAATATATGATGAAGATGTTAGACCAATTCAGTGGGAAAAGGGTGGGTTATCTTTAAATGGTATAGAAAAATTAAGTTGAACTATACAAAAATGATTTTAGATGGGATAAACGCTTAAAAATAAAAGAATAAAAATGTTTCAAGAATGTCCATGTTTTGGGACATTTTTGTATCTAAGACAGTAAACCTAGAAGCTGTGAAAGAGAAGATATACACTTTTAGGTATATTAAAATATGTATTTCAAATGATAACAAAAATGGGCAAATGAGAAATCTAGAAAAAAATGTACACAAATGAAAAATATAATATTATTATACAATGAGTTCTTCCAACATACAACCCAAAATAAAAAGAAAATAGCCCACTTTGCAGAGGAGCAAAACCAGATAGCTTCTAGATTTGTGAAAAGATTTAAATCACCAGTAGTTAGGGTGAAAATAAAGTAACAGTGAGGTTTAAACCCATTAGTCTGGCAAAAATTTAAAAAAAAGATGATTAACGTAACATAATAAAATAAAATTTTTTAAAAAAGTAATAACATACATTCTGGTATGGATGCAGGGAGAAATGATGTCATTATTCCTGGCAGAAATGGGAATTATTATAATATTTTTTGGAAAACAATCTGATAACATTTATTAAAATTAAATAGCCACATCCTTTGACTCAGAATTCTCACTTCTGGAAAGCTCTCCTTTAAAAATAAGAGCCCTGGTACACAGGACAAATGTACAAGGGAGTTAATCACAGCATTGTTCAATATAGCATAAAACTGAAAACAACATAAGTCATGGTACATGGCACACCATAGAAGTAGTAGGAAATGAAGCGGAGCTACATTAGTTGACTTGGAGACATTCTACTGAGGTATTTCCTAGCAAGAAGACAAATGTAGGACAAGGGTATATAATATGATGTCAAAAGGGTATATAATATGACTTCTAAAAAATGGTGCCCAAAACCCGTATGTGGGACTATATATACTTTTATGTACATATATATGCTTACAGAAGATTGTGTGAGCATGGATAAAAAATATGCAAAGATGGGGCACCTGGGCGGCTCCGTCGGTTGAGTGGCCAACTCTTGATTTCAGCTCAGGTCATGGTCTCAGGGTCCTGGGAGCCTAAATCAGGCTCTGTACTCAGCGGGGAGTCTGCTTGAGGATTCTCTCTCTCCCTCTGCCCCTCCCCCTGCTCACACTCTCTCTCCCTCTCTCTCTCTCTGAAATAAATACATAAATCTTTAAAAAAGAAAGAATATGCAAAGATACAAGCTAGTTTGATGACATGGTTGTGGTGGGGTTCAGAGTAACAGGAAAACAGAAGAGGAGGGAGGAGGTTTGCAAAAGGAAAAGGAAAAAAATTAGTCTGCACCCCAAAACCCCCAACATGTATGCTATAATCCCATTTATTCATTAATGCAAAGATTTATATATAGTATATATGTGCAAATAATTTCTGGCTATAATAAAAAGATATAAAAACAAGCAGAACATTTCAAAGGAATTGCACTTTACTATGATGGAGGCTCTAGATTGAGGAAAGTCAATCACTTATCCCATTAAACACTAGAAAGGACTTAAACTATACCACCTGATGGCTGGTGCTTCCCAGAGGTAGATGGCATCCATGTAGGCAGGCAGAGCTCCTCAGTGTTCCCGAAAGGAGGCTTTATGGCTGTGTGTTTGTTGGATCATCAAAATATATGGATTTGCCACTAACAATCCTATCCCTGCTCTTCAGGTTCTTACAAGAGAAAATAACCTCAACCTCTGCTATCTGTATGGGCTGCTATCCATATCCCAATTGCTTCAGTTTCCAAAGAGGAGAATGGGCTCATTTTGGTCGCTGTTAGCTAATAATTTTTTTTTAAGATTTTTTTATTTATTTATGTGATAGAGAGAATGAGAGAGAGAGCACGAGAGGGGGGAGGGTCAGAGGGAGAAGCAGACTCCTCACTGAGCAGGGAGCCCGATGTGGGACTCGATCCCGGGACTCCAGGATCATGACCTGAGCTGAAGGCAGTCGCCCAACCAACTGAGCCACCCAGGCGCCCAGCTAATAATTTTAATAATGATGATTTTACTTGGATTCTCTTCTAATTGATAGGTCTGGTAAACTTATCTGGGCAAAAGTTTGTAATGGAGGGGCACCTGGCTGGCTTTGTTGGAAGAGCTATGACTCTTGATCTCAGGGTCATGGGTTTGAGCCCCACATTGGGTGTAGAGATTACTTAAAAATAAAGTCTTTTTAAAAAAAAGTTTGTAATGGAAATTGGTGTACATTTTGACCGGACCTTTGAAAGGAAAAAAACCACTTGCTTCACAACAAAGTAGACTCAAAGAGGCTGTTGCACCCTGAGAGTTTTAATAATTAGTAGTCTTTCTATGGCTACTAAGGAATTTCTTTTCTTTAATCATGGACGTTGTTACCTCTGCCAACTATTTTCAGCCTCCAGTCAACCACACTGTAAGCAGAGAGAGATCTTAACCAAAGAAGAAAACAATTTTCAAAAATTTGAAGCATCCAGGGGCGCCTGGGTGGCTCAGTTGGTTAAGCGACTGCCTTCGGCTCAGGTCATGATCCTGGAGTCCCGGGATCGAGTCCCGCATCAGGCTCCCTGCTCAGCAGGGAGTCTGCTTCTCCCTCTGACCCTCCCCCCTCTCATGTGCTCTCTCTCTCCTCTCATCCTCTCTCTCAAATAAATAAATAAAATCTTTAAAAAAAAAAATTTGAAGCATCCATTCTTGGTGCAGATATTTAGATGTCTCTCAAGGCTGCCCAACATTTCAAAGTAGTGGAGAAGCCAGGAAAGGAGCTCATGGATTTTGGATTTCCATCACTCAGCCTAAACTTTCACAGTCAAGTTGGTGAGACAGAGAACACGTGATCGGGTCTATGCCAGCTCTGTGGTGCTCCCCTCAGTGACTTGAGGTAAGTCACTTTCACCCTCTACAGCCTAGTGTTCTCATGTATTCTCTGACGCGTGATCTCAGAGAACCCTGCTCTTTTACTTAATAACACTCATAAAAATATGTAATACATTATACGCTTATGTGTATGATTATGGTTTAATTGCTCTTTCCTCCACTAAAACATAATTTCTATATGGATAGGGACAATATACTATAACCTCAACACCTAACATAGTGGCTGACACACTAAGTTTCAATAAAAACTTATTAATTTAATAGATAAATGAATATATAAAATGAGAGAAATGATCTCAGAGTATCCCCCTGACTCTTGTATAAGATTCTCTAAATGCAAGAAACTTTTGATTTTTTAAATTAGGCCATAATTCTGTCACTCTGCCTACACATCATCTAGTAGATGAAATGCCTAAGAGAGCATGGCTCTGTTCTGTGTAGTTACTCTGCAATAAACTAAACCTTTTAGTCATAATCCCATATCTCTGTAGGGGTCTGTAAGATGCCATTTCACCCATAGCTTTTAGTAGAACTATAGTTCATGTAAGATAGATATTTGTTGTGGATTCTAAAATATTTTCAATCTCCCTTGCTATTTTGTTCCTGGATCTTGGAATCCCAACAGTAATTGAAAAATTACTAGAAGGAAGAAATTCAGAGAAGGAAAAGGACTTAGAATTGTATAGTCCACTGATTTTCAAACTGTATTTTAGCAGTAGAATCCTGTTTCTCAAAAAGAAATCTTAGGCAGAAACTTGATATTTCTATATGTTAATTTATATCTATATAACTAGGTATAGCTTTTGGGAGGGAGGGAGGAAAAAAGGAAGGAAGAAGCAGAAGAGAGAGAGGAAGACAGAGAAAAACCAAAGAAGAAGGAAGAGAAAGAAAAAAAGAAAGAAGGGAGGGAAGGAAGGAATGGAGGGAGGAAGGAAGGAAGGATGGGAGGGAAGGAGCGAGGGAGGGAGGGAGAGAGGGAGGGAGGAAGGGAAGGAGGGAGGGAGCAAGGGAGGGAAAGAAAAGATCTGCCCTAGTTGAAGTGAAAAGGGAACTAGAGCCCTCCCCCAACCCCCAAGCTTTGCCTTGGTCTCCACATTGGGCCCCTGCTCCATCACCTTCTCTGCCTCCTCCTGCCCTGTCTGGTCCATAATGCCCTCTAATGTACCACTGAGACCAGTTTGAAAGTCACCACTTTGAATGAGTATCTCCTTTTAACAAATAAGGAAACTAAGACCTGGTGACTGAGTCACATTCTTTAGTGTTCCAAACCCTTCCCTCCAAAAGTAAATCCATTTTATTTTTGTTTCTTATTAGTAGATGATTCTGTACAGTCGTCTCCAAACAATTTTATATGAATCCAGATTATCATTGCTCAGCATATTCTTCTTATAGTTAAACCACCATAATTTAGTTCTACCCATCTAATTTTTTCAACACAACAATTTTGAAAATACTAGAATTCAATATGCATTGCTTCCTTGTTGCAAAATACCAAGTTTATTTTTAAAAATTTTTAAAAAATGACCTTTATAATCACAAATCTAATTTTGGTTGTATTTATTATGAAGACAGAGAGGTGAATTAAAAGAAGATATTATTGGGACCCCTGGGTGGCTCAGTCGGTTAAGCACCTGCCTTCAGCTCGGACCTGGAATCGAGTCCCACATGGGGCTCCTTGTTCAGCAGGGAGCCTGCTTCCCCCTCTGCCCCTCCCCCTGCTTGTGCTCTCTCTCTCTCTCTATCTGACAAATAAATAAATAAAAATCTGGGGGGATAAAAAGAGAAGATATTTTATTTAACATTATGAAATGAAACAGAGTTTACCCAAATGGAGAGGAAGTAGATGTGGTTACTTCATAGAAAGCAAAAGCTATGTCTACCAAAGAGCAGACATGCAGTTATTGATCTGGAATTGGCACAATGACAAACTACTCTGCAAATCTTCCTCTTCCCAATTAAGGTGTCTCTCTTGAACTGATTGAAAGCCGTTTCATAAGTATACTTTTTTCAATATGGTGTGCTCAGTTGGGGGTCTTTTTATTAAACTGAAGTTCCATCATTAGCTTTGACTAGCACCAGCTGCTTTATAAATTCTGTGTTGATGTAGGCCTCCACTGGTATTCCAAATATTGCAGGTGAATCTCTGACTCCAAAATCCTCATCATGCAGTATGAATAATTAACATCTGATAAATGCAGAATAGGAAGAATTCTCATTAGAAGACACAGTAGTGGGGTCATAATCCTATCTCAGTTTCTCAGAACACTGAACCAAATAGTTGTTAAAAAAAGAAAAAAAGCAAGTCTAAATCTCCCTACTTCCTAATTTTTCTCTATACCTGACCAAAAATGGGAAAGTTAGGACACAAGATGAAGTGTGTTTGTCTTGCAGCAAATTTAAAGACACAATCCAAGATCCAGCACATTCTAATGGATGTTTACTTGGGTGTTTTAATTCCAGATCAGTTCCCAGGAATGTGGGTCATATCAGCCATAATTGTTCTCCCTCCTAAATAGTTTACAGTCTATCACTGCTTTAACACAAAAGAGAAACTTTCCTATTCTTGAATTTAATAATATTTCTGTGAGATACATGGTAAAAATATAGCACAGAAGAGTTAGAGGAAAGTTCCTGGTAATGTTGAATTTATAAAAACATTTACTTTGTGTACTAGATGTGCCTAGTAGAGCTTTTCCTAAATATAGTCAGCGTGATCAGGAGATAAGTTTTAAACCATGATAAACTTGAATTTATGAAATAAGGCAATACATTAAAATGAAATATGCCATGAGAGTTCAGTGGTTGAGAGTAGAATGTTCTGGAGTTCAATTCCTGAGCCTCGGTGTCTTCATCTGTAAAATGGGAATAATATTAATGTCAGGCTCATGAGGTTACTTCAGGCACTAAGTGAGAGAATGCCTGTATGGTATTTAGCATAGCACAATGTATTCATTTTCTATTGCTGCACAACAAATTACCATGTATGTAGTAGCTAAAAACAATACCCATTTATTATCTCACAGTTTCTTCAGGTCAGGGCATGGCTTAGATGGCCCCTCTACTTACAGTGTCACAAGACTGCAATCAAGGTGTCATCTGGACTGTGCTCCCAACTGGAGGCTCAACTGGGGAAGGAACCCCTTCCAAGCTCACTCACATTCTTGGCAGAGTTCATTTCCTTGCAGCTCTAAGACCAAGGATCCCAGCTTCTTCCTGGCTGTTGGCTGGAAGCTGCCCATAGTGCCTCACCATGTGGGCTTCTCCAACATGGCTGCTTACTTCATCACGCCGGCAAGGTCAGTCTCCAGGTTGAGTCTCCCAGCAAGACAGAGTCTTTATTATATAACACAATCACAGAAGGGACATTGCATCACCTCTACTATATTCTACTGTTAGAAGCAAGTCATAGGTCCTGCCCACACTCATGGGTGAACACCAGAAAACAGGACTCACTGGGAGCTACATGTGAGCCTGTGTGCCACATATAACAAATGCATGAATGAATAAATGTGTGAATGAATGAACAAACAAGTGAGTGAATGAGTGAATGTGGATACTGACTTAGGTACGAATGGAGTAAGCCATAACCCTCTCAGACATCAGCAAATATAAGAAATAGTTCTAAATCCAGGATAAATAGGTGAATAATGGACTCTGTAGGTAACTGCTCTGTTGAAGGCATAACACAAATGTTCAACCTTTGTGAAAATAATGTATTGAAGACTTAGGGGGCCTGGGCTCTGAGGTCCAGAGAATGTCAGTATAAGATCTCAAGGGTGGTGGGGAATGGAACCCTAAGGGAAAATTAGGATTTTTAGTCCCACTTTAAGGTGATAATTTTCTGATAATTAGAGCAAGAGAAAAATTGGAAGTGAAATAAAATGGTCAAATATAGATGAAAAATTTTTAACTTCTAAACAATAAAAATGACTAACAATAAAAACAAAAGAAGAATATTCACCACAAATGGAAAATAGTTACCATCTTCAAACATATGAAAATTTATTCAAACATATTTATGAATATTACCAATACCTCAGTGGGTAAGTGGGCAAAGGACATAATTGTGTGATTCATGCACAGGAAATATAATTAGTAAATTAAATTTGAAAAAAAGCTTAAATCTAATATGGATGGGACAGAAGACTTACAAACAAAATTTTTTTAAAAGACTTTATTTATTTGAAAAAGAGAGAGAGAGTGAGTGAGTGCAAGCAGGGGGAGGAGCAGAAGGAGAGGGAGAGGGAAAGAATCCCAAGCAGACTCTGCACTGAGCATGGAGCCCAACACAGGGCTCCATCTCACGACCCTGAGATCACGACTTGAGCTGAAACCAAGAATCAGACCCTTAACCTATTGAGCAACCCAGGCACCCCACAAACAAAAATGTTTAAAGTACTAATCTATAATCCTTGCTTTACTAGCTGATTACTCTGACATGAGAGAGTAAATAGTAAAATAAATTGCATTAGTATTATTCGCCAAACACCTGCCATAACCTGTACCTCATCCTTGGTGGATGGATATTTGATGATAACTAACTCTCAGTCAGTGGTATGAAAGCTAGTATGGATGACTAGCCAGATCATCAAAAAACTTATTTTCCATTTCTAATTTATTTCTACTACCCTCATAGCTGAAACACAGTAAAACAGCTACAGATCGGACTCAAGAAGAACAAGAACATTAGTCAAAGGGACTAGATACTCCACAGGAGGCGAATCTGCCCAAGAATGAAGCCAGTGCCTTTATTTTAATGAATATTCCTAAGACAACACCTTGCCTTCTGATGACCTCCTTTGTTGCTGGCTCTCCGGACGTCACAGGGCAAACACCATTCCTGGACTTGGCACAGAAGCCGTGAGGTAGGTAGGTTTTCTGCCTTTCCCTCTCCCATAGGCCTGTCCTGGGTACACAGGGGATATTAGTTTTGATGCCAGTGACAACGCATGTGTCATCAGATCTCTTCAGGAGTAGGTTATAGCATGTGTCTTGTCATGGCCCAGAATGGAAGGGCCAACAATTCAATGAATAACAGTAAGCATTCACTAAATATATGTTGTTGCTAGTGATGTCTTTTATCTTTGGTGGGAGTGAGGCAGACAAGGATGGATTCATTCCTGGAATCCAGACGGGGTCTCTCGTGGTGTCAGGGAGGCAGGCACAGGTGGGCAGTGGTCATGGGGGGTGGTAGGCGGTGGCTCAGTCCGAGGAGCACAGTAGCTGCAGATGATGCTGACCAAGGAGCAGCAGATAGTCTCTGGGTGGCCTGACAGCCGCAGTCAGGGCCCGTGTTTCCAAACACAGCTCCGGGCTGACCAGCTGGAGATCTGGAAGCTCTTCAAACCAGTGGCACCCCTCAGCCCCACGGATCAAGGGCAGGGTCAGTCTGGGACCCGAGGCAGGGCTAGGGGGCAGGAAGGTAACATGGGAAAGGTGGGTCAAGAGGGAAAGCGGAGAGAAAAGTTAAAGAACCAGGCAGGCGGAGGTACAGTACATTTCTGAGAGCAGCCCCAAGTTTCGACGCACTGGAAGAGAGGAGGAAGGAGGTTAGGACAGAGAGCTTCAGAGGGAACGAGCACATCACACTTTTGTTCTTTACGTTTGGCCCAGGTGAGGGCTGGATGTCCCAGCTGGTCTCCACTGGTCCCTTCCCTCCCCAGTCTATGTAATAAATGTACTTTGGTCCTGATCTTTTAAATGTGATTGTCCTAGACTTGTCTGGGCTAGTTTCTTTTTTTTTTTTTTTAAAGATTTTATTTATTTATTTGACAGAGAGAGACACAGCGAGAGAGGGAACACAAGCAGGGGGAGGGGGAGAGGGAGAAGCAGGCTTCCCGCCGAGCAGGGAGCCCGACGCGGGGCTCGATCCCAGGACCCGGGGACCATGACCCGAGCCGAAGGCAGACGCTTAACGACTGAGCCACCCAGGCGCCCCTTGGACTAGTTTCAACAAGGTTTGTCTGCGGCGGGTGAATCTGAAGCATGCACGCCTGCCAGCATCATGTCTTTCTTGGACCGTAAAATTTCAGAATGCATGCAGCAACCGAATCTATGTAGTTCTCTACGAGCAGTATGTGAGCTGTAAGTGGTTAGGTGGTTAGTGTTTTTAAGATGATGGAGATGACGCCACTTACAAAATGCAGCAGAGGAGTGAGACTCTTGTTTGTACTAATACCAATGGGACTTGAAAAGTGAGTCCTGAGCAGCATCCCTCCCAGCCCCGAATGTGAAACTAACTTTCTTATTCCTCCTCAGATGTTTACTTCTAGAAGCCTGGTGTATAGACATAGTCAGCAGTAGGAACAGAGATTTGTTGAGCACCTGGATGCCTAACTGTGGGAAAGTGGCCAAGTGAAGCTTAGTACCCCCGTAAGATGGACTATCTAGCGGTCATCAAAAATCAGGCTTACTCTGGAAAACAGTACGGAGGTTCCTCAAAAAGTTGAAAATAGAGCTACCATATGATCCAGCAATTGCACTACTGGGTATTTACCCCAAAGATACAAAAGTAGGGATCCGAAAGGGTACGTGCACCCCAATGTTTATAGCAGCAATGTCCACAATAGCCAAACTGTGGAAAGAGCCAAGATGTCCATCGACAGATAAATGGATAAAGAAGATGTGGTATATATATACAATGGAATATTATGCAGCCATCAAAAGGAATGAGATCTTGCCATTTGCAACGACGTGGATGGAACTGGAGGGTATTATGTTGAGTGAAATAAGTCAAACAGAGAAAGACATGTATCATATGATCTCACTGATATGAGGAATTCTTAAT
>NW_027767457.1:0-3911 GCF_054177405.1 Leptonychotes weddellii
CCAGGTCCAGGCGGTCGGTCACCTGTGCTTCTGATGGACCCGCTACAAACCTTGGGATTGATTAATTCACCAGAGCAGCTCACAGAGCTCAGGGAACCCTTGTGTTTACTCACTAGGTTACCAATCCGTCACAAAGGACGTTAAAGGGTTGGAAGCCTCAGCCAGACGGGGAGAGACCTAGGGTGAGGCTGTCCCCCCCATGGAGCTTAGGGCAGCGGACAGCAACAGTGGAAGCGTTCGGGTTCCCCAACCTGGAAGCTCTCCAGACCCCCTCCTGCGGGTTCTTACGGGGTCGCCATTACCCAAGCATAACTGACTACGTCACTAGTCACTGGTGACCCACTCAACCTCCAGCCGCTCTGCCCTCCTGCAAAGTGGGGGCGAGGGACGGACGTTCCAACCCTCCGTTCGGGTCGGCCCCCTTGGCAACCAGCCTGCGCCCATCTTCAGGGGAGGCCCAGGGGTCACCTCGTTAACACAAACACGGCTGCGGAGCAGAGGGGCTGGTTTCGAGGAACAAGACACCCGCTTCACCTCCCGGCTCTGCAACCATGTCAGGAACTGAGGACAGGAGACCAAATCCTGCAGCAAAGATGCACCATTGTTCTTGTGGCCCAATTGCTCTGGGAGCTGGGAGCCAGGAACAGGGGTGAAGACCAAGTACGAGTGAGACAGACTGTGGTCATCCAGATGAGCATACATGTCTTTCTTATGTGTCACAATACTGCAGTCACATTATGGGAGCTGAGATGTTCCTGGGCCCTCTGCTCTTTCCTTGATCCTGCAGAGGTTCCCATGGACCGACTCCAATGGGAAACCAGAAAGCGAGTGTGTAGTCCACCCAGGAGCTCACACAGTTCAGCTCCCTGGGCACAAACTATATATATATATATATATATATATATATATATATATATATATATATACACACACCGCAAATTTTGAAAAACGGCAATATTTGTCTACAAGATTTGTCTAATTTTATTAATGTCTCTGCACTTATCTGGGAATATCTTAACCCTCTCCAAGAAATTTGGCCATGAAGGGTATCACAGGGGAGACGCGACGAAGCAACGCTCATGTCTGTGCAGGACCCACTCTCTGCTTCTATTTACAGTTTAATGCTGGAATGCGAACGTGTATTTATGAGAAAAACTGCAATTGTATTATGTGACTTCATGAAGCCTGATTGACCAGGTGGGTTTTGGAGTCTTTCATTTCCTCCTGACCTCAGAAGCAAGCCGTGACGCAGAGATTTCCAGCAGCATCCTTACCTCTGTGAGTCTCTGAGAACCCGACACTCTTCACACCTCTGAGTGCTTTGAAGCGCGGACCGGAAATTAGAGTGTGCGAACAACCTGGAGCAAGGGCTTTTCTTTCGGGGGGAAAAGCTTTTATAGACAGAGCCCCAGGCAGCAGAACGGGAGGGTGGAGGCTGCTCCCTGCCCTCGTCATCAGGACTCAGCTGCCCTTCGCGGGCCCCCTGATGGGGAGTGGCGTCGTTAGTAGTGGGTTTCTCTTCCTCCCGGACATCAAGTCCGCAACTGGCCGTTTAGACCTGACTCACCGGCTTTATAAAAACATTTTCCTGGTTACCCATTCCTCGACTGGGTCTGACTTCATGATAGCTGCTAACTGTGTCCACTAAGTATTTCCTGCCCACCACCTGCTCTAGCACGAAGTAAGATGGCATCCAGTCCCTCTGGGGATAGAGGGGGACATGTGACTGATTCTTTCCAAGGATGTTTGGGTACAGAAGGTATGAACTGCCATGGGACAAATATGTATTTGCTACTTTGAATACTTCTGAGGGCAGACCCGCCATATACAATATATATGCACAATAGACACTATGCATACAGAATATACAACATGTATACAGAATATACACTATGCATACAGAATATACACTATGCATACAGAATAGACACTATGTATACAGAATAGACACTATGCATACAGAATATACACTATGCATACAGAATATACACTATGTATACAGAATATACACTATGTATACAGAATAGACAACATGTATACAGAATAGACACTATGTATACAGAATATACAGTATGTATACAGTATATACAATATGTATACAGGGCAGATGAACCATCTTCAGAGAGAAGAGAAGTCAATGAAAAATCCCCACTCAGAATTGCAAACACAAATTCTTATTGGGTTGAATGAGTAGATAGAACCATTTTTTTTTTTAAATGACAGAAAATCAACATCTATGCGCTAAAACCTATATTTATCAGACGTGCCCTGAAAGAAAATTTGTTTTAAAGAAACCCACTAATATAATCCCAAATTTAACTGAGTCAAGAAGCAGTGTTAAAGGCAATGAATTGTCTGTTAAAGTCTTTCCATCAAGTTAATAGGGTAACTACATGGAATACTTCTAATTTTCAAAAATTAATTTAAACCAAATTATCTTCACTTAAATAGGCATAATAATAGAATCAAGCTAATAGAGTCATTTTGGAAATTAAATGAGTATTTATTCAACTGCCTGTGGTTTATAACTGCTTCATAAATATGGGCTATTATTAATAAGTTATTTTAATTTTGTTGTAAAGTTCAGAATCAAGTTACTCTTAACTCTTGGAGAGTTCTCCTGGCTGGGTTATTTTCAGGAGAACCTAGAAACAGTGCAGTGAGGCTGAGACCCTACCACTCTGGTGTTAACACCTGTAGAGAGCTGCAGTCCTTATTTTCAGTCCATGAAGGTCATGCCTGTTGTGATGCTCATATCAAAGCCATAGAAAAACACAATAGGCAAGAAGTATTACCCTTCTGTCTGTTGAGCCACAAAGACCCCACTGAAATGTATCTCCTGATAGTGTTTTCATTGAGGGAATCCTTGCCAAGAGGAGAAATGAAATATATATATATATATATACATATATATATAGAGAGAGAGAGAGAGAGAGAGAGAAGTACCAAAGACACCAGTATGGCTTTATCTAATTTTGAATGTGAAGAAAGAGATATATGATTGGATTTATTTTTTACTAAAAAAAAAATAAGGTAATGAGTTTTCTAAAGTTATATGTGACATTTGGGGTAACCATGATTACATTGTCTGCCATACAATTTTAGAGATAAAGCACATACCATAAAATTCACCCAATGAAAACACAAGTCAACAGATTCTTTGTTTTAGTAAATTTACCAAGTTATGCAACCAAGACCACAATCTAATTTTAGACTCTATCCATCACCCCGGGAGAAAACCATTAGGCTCAACACTCATAACCATGAGCGGTCCCTCCTGAATGCCTTCTGGCCCCATTTTCCTGGCAACCCCTAATCTACTTTCTAATCTCCAGGGATTGGCCTCATGTGGACATAGTAGGATCATGCGGCCCATGTGGTCCTTTGTGACTGGCTCCTTTCACTGAGCACGATGTTTCCCAGATGAGGCTGCAGCAGATGTCAGAGCTTCAGCTCCTTTTTTAGGGTCAAACTCTGTCCATTGCACGGACATATGCCATTTTGTTTACCCATTCATCCCTTGGTGGACATTCGAGTTGTTTTTACTTTTTGGCTATTGTGAGTGATGCGGTGAACACCTGTGTGCAGTTTTTGCGTGTTTGTAGATTTTCATTTATCTTGTCACTCAGATTTCAAGCAACTTTTCCTCCTCTGATGATTGGAAGGGTTGTATTTAGCCACCGTGGTTAGGTTTTCTTACCTAAAATTTTAGTCTTTTAATACTTTTAATTGACTGCCAACAATGAATTTCGACTGATTACAATAAAGTGAATGAAAAGCAAACGCATTGTTCTCAAAATCGCATCAATAGGGTGAATTGCATTTTTATCTCAATGGCACTTTTTAATGTGGAAAGTAGGAGATATTGTCAGACATAATTGAAATCTCTGCCCGTTTGTGTCTCTAAATAA
>NW_027767458.1:0-296 GCF_054177405.1 Leptonychotes weddellii
AAGGTAGAGCAAGGGCGTATTGGTTTTGTTCTATTTTTTTATTTCAGTAGATTTTGTTCTAATTTCAAAGGAAAGCTACTAGGAGCTTTAAGCAGGGAAAGACGTGATGTGATCCATGTTTTTAAAGGATCCCTTTGTGCGCACCTGGCTGGCTCAGTTGACAGAGGCTGCAACTCTTTTTTTTTTTTTTTTTTAGTTTTTGATGTAGTGTTCCATGATTCATTGTTTGTGCATAACACCCAGTGCTCCATGCAGAACGTGCCCTCTTTAATACCCATCACCAGGCTAACCTATCC
>NW_027767459.1:0-296 GCF_054177405.1 Leptonychotes weddellii
CGCCAAGTTTTGGCGCCAGCGCTCTTCTGGTTTTTTTTTTTTTTTTTTTAAAGATTTTATTTATTTATTTGACAGAGAGAGACAGAGCGAGAGAGGGAACACAAGCAGGGGGAGTGGGAGAGGGAGAAGCAGGCTTCCCGCTGAGCAGGGACCCCGATGCGGGGCTCGATCCCAGGACCCCGGGATCATGACCTGAGCCGAAGGCAGACGCTTAACCGACTGAGCCACTCAGGCGCCCCGCTCTTCTGGTTTTAAAAGAAAACGTTGGAAGCACTTATTTTCCTTACCCTAGAAAA
>NW_027767460.1:0-296 GCF_054177405.1 Leptonychotes weddellii
CTAGAACCCTCAGTTTGTTTCCCAGAGTCCATAGTCTCTCATGGTTCATCTCCCTCTCCGATGTCCCCCCTTCATTTTTCCCTTCCTACTATCTTCTTTTTTTTTAACATATAATGTATTATTTGTTTCAGAGGTACAGGTCTGTGATTCATCAGTCTTACACAATTCACAGAGCTCACCATAGCACATACCCTCTTCAATGTCCATCACCCAGCCACCATATGCCTCCCACCCTCCACCACTCCAGCAACCCTCAGTTTGTTTCCTGAGATTAAGAATTCCTCATGTCAGTGAGA
>NW_027767461.1:0-296 GCF_054177405.1 Leptonychotes weddellii
AATATCCCGCAAGGAAATAATAAACTACTGCTTTCATCATTTTCAAGAATAAAACAGCAAGAGCGTTTGTAGTAACTCGTAGTGTTTTGTTGTTTTCTTTCTTTTTTTTTTTAAAGATTTTATTTATTTATTTGAGAGAGAGAGAATGAGAGACAGAGAGCACGAGAGGGAAGAGGGCAGAGGGAGAAGCAGACCCCCCGCTGAGCAGGGAGCCCGATGCGGGACTCGATCCCGGGACTCCAGGATCATGACCTGAGCTGAAGGCAGTCGCTTAACCAACTGAGCCACCCAGGCGC
>NW_027767462.1:0-296 GCF_054177405.1 Leptonychotes weddellii
GCCATCTTCTTGCGTGTCCTCACATGGTCTCCTGTCCATGCATATCTGTGTCCTAATCTCTTCTTACAAGTACACTAGTCATATTGGATTAGGGCTCACCCAATGACCTCATTTAACCTTGATTACCTCTTTAAAGTCCTTGTCTCCAAATATAGTCTTATTATGAGGTAGTGGAGGTTAGGATTTCAATATATGAATGTGGGATGGACACACTAGAGGCCAAAGTAGGGGTCTTCAGCCCCCTAGGTGGTCATGGGGTAGGCAAGATCACCCAGAGACAGTGAGTTTGGGTGATA
>NW_027767463.1:0-296 GCF_054177405.1 Leptonychotes weddellii
ATGATGGAAGGTTCTCTCTCCCCCTTCCGTGAATGCCTGCACACAATTTTGTGGCAGCATCTACCTGTTATTATAAGTTCATGTCATAATTGTTTGTCAAAAATTCCTTCACTTAAGGAGACAGAAGAGACAACAAAGAAAAAATATCTGGCAAGAAAGTACAAATGCCCTGTATCCCTTTATCTGTTGCTCTTTGGAGACTTTCATGGGATAATATGATCAAACAAGTGTTTTCTCTTGTATGCCAAAATTTCTCCAAGAAAATATTTCATTTAACATGTGGCTTTGACCTTTTC
>NW_027767464.1:0-296 GCF_054177405.1 Leptonychotes weddellii
GAGTCTGCTTCTCCCTCTGACCCTCCCCCCTCTCATGCTCTCTCTCTCTATCTCATTCTCTCTCTCAGATAAATAAATAAAATCTTTAAAAAAAAAAAAAAGATAAAAGATGTTCTAACACAGGGAGGTAGTATAGCACAGTGGTGAAGAACACAGCCTGGGCGTCCCATCAGGGTTTCTTACCCTCTCTGAAGCCTCAATTTCCACAACTGCTACATGAAGATTGACGTTTACCTGCTTGTTGGTTATTGTAATAATTAAGAGACATAATGTATGTAAAACATTGAGCACAGTGC
>NW_027767465.1:0-296 GCF_054177405.1 Leptonychotes weddellii
AGAGGAGACGCTTACTATCTTGCAAGGTGACAGGGACTTCTTGCTTCCCAGGGCACCTCCTGTTGGCTTCCTGGAACTCTTACCAAGCTGAGTATCATGGCAGCCACCATTTCTTGGGCAACTGCTCAAATTCAAGTGAGCAAGGTGATGCTTACTTGTTTTGTGAGACTGTACGTCTCTGCAAGGCACAGGGAAGTGCTGAATGCTTTGTTGAGTCGGGAAACAGTGCCCACTTCCCGCTCAAGCCAACAGAGTTTCAGTCCTCTTGCTCAAAGGGACAGTATGGTCCAGAAGTC
>NW_027767466.1:0-296 GCF_054177405.1 Leptonychotes weddellii
AGAGGAGACGCTTACTATCTTGCAAGGTGACAGGGACTTCTTGCTTCCCAGGGCACCTCCTGTTAGCTTCCTGGAACTCTTACCAAGCTGAGTATCGTGGCAGCCACCATTTCTTGGGCAACTGCTCAAATTCAAGTGAGCAAGGTGATGCTTACTTGTTTTGTGAGACTGTACGTCTCTGCAAGGCACAGGGAAGTGCTGAATGCTTTGTTGAGTCGGGAAACAGTGCCCACTTCCCGCTCAAGCCAACAGAGTTTCAGTCCTCTTGCTCAAAGGGACAGTATGGTCCAGAAGTC
>NW_027767467.1:0-296 GCF_054177405.1 Leptonychotes weddellii
CATGCACGGGATTAGAGACAAACATGTGGCAAATGACATGAAATAATGAAAGAAAATGTCACTCTCGTGCCTAAATGTCTCCTATTTATGGATCAGTCCTCTCATTCCGATAACATATCACCTCTGAAAACAGAGCAAAATATTCCTAGGTTATGCTTTGTGAAGTGATGGTGTATGGTACTACTTATCTCTCCAGTTTTGTGTGATGGCTTAACTACTCTTAAATGTAAGAAGTGAGTATGGGCATTGCAGACATAGAGACCTCAGTATGAATCTTAGTGTAGCAATTTACTAGC
>NW_027767468.1:0-3911 GCF_054177405.1 Leptonychotes weddellii
CACACGTGTGTGTGTGTATTCTTTAAAATAGATATCACCAATGTAAATATAAAAACAATTTATTGAGGTAAAATTCATATAACAAAATTCACCATTTTAACCATTTTAGAGTGTACAACCAGTCATACTTAGTACATAAATAATGTATGCAATTATCACCACTATCTAATTCCAGAACAATTTCATCACCTTTACCATTAAACAGTCACTCAATCCCATCCCCACCTCTCCCCAGCCCCCCATTAATCTGTTTTCTGTCACTATGTATTTACCTCTGGATAGTTCATATAAATGCAAACATATGATATACACATGTAACAACGTGTGGTATGGTTTCTTTAACTTATAATGTGTGAGGTTCATCCATGTTGTAGCATAAACCAGTACTCTGTTCCTTTTCATGGCTAAATAATACTCCTTTGCATGGATAAATCACATTTTAATTTATCCATCCATCAACTGATAGACATTTGGGTTATTTACATCTTTTGGATTTTGTAAACAGGTTTGAATATTCATGTACAAGCTTTTATTTGAATAACAGTTTTCAATTCTCTTATACATATACTTAGGAGAGTTGCTGGGTCATACGATAATTTTATGCTTAACATTCTGAGGAACCACTAAACCCTTTTCCATAGCAGCTACACCATTTTCCATTCCCACCAGCAATGCAAAAGAGTTCCAATTTCTCCACATCCTCACCAACATCCGTTTCCTTTTTTCTCTCTTTTGATTACAGTCATCCTGGTAAATGTGAAGTGGTATCTCTTTGTGGTTTTGATATATGCATTACTGTAATAACTAGTGATGTTGAACATCTTTTCACATGCTTGTTGGCTACTTGTATATCCTCCTCAGAGAAATGCCTATTCAAGTCCTTTACCCACTTTGGAATAGAGTTGTTTGTTTGTTGTTGAATTTAAAAGTTTTCTATTCTGGATATTAAGCCCTTATCAGATAGAGGATTTGCAAATATTTTCTCCGATTTTATAGGCTTTTAACTTTGTGAATATTGTCCTTGGGCATACAAAAGCTTTTCATCTATTAAGTCTGTTGTTATTTTTCTTATTGCTTGTGCTTTTGGTATCATATTTAAGAAACTATTTCCAAACCCAGTGTTATGAAGCTTCTGCCCTATTTTCTTCTAAGAATTTTATAGTTTTAGGTCTTACTTTTATTTCTTTTTTTTTTTTTAAGATTTTTATTTATTTATCTGACAGAGAGAGACCACGATAGAGGGAACACAAGCAGGGGGAGTGGGAGAGGGAGAAGCAGGGTCCCTGCTGAGCAGGGAGCCTGATGTGGGGCTCGATCCAAGGACCCTGGAATCATGACCTGAGCCAAAGGCAGATGCTTAACGACTGAGCCACCCAGGCACCCCTAGGTCTTACTTTCAGGTCTTTGATCCATTTTGAGTTAATTTTGTGTAAGGTGTGAGGTAAGGGTCTAATTTCACTGTTTTGCATGTGGATATTCAATTGTCCAAGCTACATTTATTAAATAAGACCATTCTTTTCCTACTGAATAGTCCTGGCCCATGTAAAAATTTTGTAAAATGATAGCATACATAGCAGTATTCCACATAAAAAAAGACACACCTAGGAGCGCTTGGGTGGCTCAGTCGGTTAAGCATCTGCCTTTGGCTCAGGTCATGGTCCCAGGGTCCTGGGATCGAGCCCCGCAACGGACTCCCTGCTCCGTGGGAAGCCTGTCTCTTCCTCTCCCACTCCCCCTGCTTGTGTTCCCTCCCTCACTGTGTCTCTGTCAAATAAATAAATAAAATCTTAAATAAAGAAAAAAAAAGGACACACCTAAAGCTTAGGGATCCAAAAAATGTGAAAGTAAAGGAATGAAAGGAGCTACTCTAACTAAAATAAAGTTGGTACGGTTCTTTTAATATCACACAAAACAGACTGTATGGGCAAAAAAAAAATTACTAGAGATAAATAGCAGGAAACTACATAATCATAAATGGCTCAATTCACTGGAAAGTGTACGTTTAAGCTTATGTGCATCCACTTTTAGGTTCAAAATATAAAAAGCATAATGACAAAACAAATAAATATACCATCATAGTAGGAGATCTGAACCTATCTCACTCACTAATGGATGATGGTGTAAGCACACAAAAAATATGAGTAAGGATATATAATATCCAAAGAATCTAATTCTAATAGTACGTATAGAAGACAACCAACAACTGCAAAAAGTCTTTTCAAAATATACAGGAAGCATATGCAAACACTGACCACATAAAGCAAGTCCCAGTCAATTTCAAAGGTGGTTCCTCACACATTACACAGATCATAACTCTACAAATAAAACTGTTAAGTCAGAACAAGAATTAATGAAACAGAAAAGAACACACTAGAGAGAATAAAGCTAAAAGTTGATTCTTAAAAAACATTAATGAAATCAACATACCTCTGGCTAGACTGAACAAGAAAAAAAGAGCAAGAAGGCACAAAATCAGAAATGAGAATATAAAAAAGAAAATGACTACAAAGGATTCTGGCATCAAAAAGATGATTATCATTAACTTTATGTTAACTTAAAAATTTACATATGTAGCCTAGAAAAATAAAATTTATCCAAACTGTCTCAAAAAGAAATAACTTGCAACAGAGTAAGGACATTACTAGAATCAGATAATTTTAGCAGCATACTCCAATATTCAGAGAATTAAGTATATCTTTTAAAAAAAAAAAGGAAGTCCAAGGAAGATAGAGCACTCACCAGAATTCATTTTATAATGCTATCACAAACCTGAAAACCTAGCAAGAAGAGTATGAGAACAGAAAATCACAGAGAGTACATGAACGTACATGAAAAAGTCCCGAACAAAGTGAATTGAGGAATTCATCAAAAGGGTAATACAGAATGATCAAGTTGTGCTACCCAACGAATACAAAACTGGCTATAAGTAGAAAACCAATTAGTGCAATTAGTTATTAAATAACATATTAAGGATAAGAAATTTTATGATTATCTAACAGTTGCAGAAAAACTAACAAAATTCAACATTCATTTAGAATTTAAAAAAAACAAAGCAAAGCTTAGTTAATTTGAATAAAAGGGACCTTCTTTAACCTGATAAAAGATGCCCATAAAAAGCCTATAGTAGGTCATCTGGGTGGCTCAGGTGGTTAAGTGACTGCCTTCAGCTCAGGTCATGATCCTGGAGTCCCAGGATGGAGTCCCACATGGGGATCCCTGCTCAGTGAGTAGTCTGCTTCTCCCTTTCACCCTCCCCCACCCTCATGCTCTCTCTCTCATCTCTCTCTCAAATAAATAAATAAAATCTTTAAAAAAAAAAAAAGCCTATAGTAAACATTATACTTAATAGTGAACCACAGAAAGGGTTCCTTTTAAAATTAAGAACAAGATAAGGCTACCTGCTATTTCTAATTAATATTGTTCTAGAGGGCTAAGCCAATGAGGCAAGAAAAACTTCATGTTTAATATTTGATTGTCTATAGAGAAAACATGAAAGAATCAAAGATGCTAAATCTCATCAGTAATCAAATTAAAACCAAAAAGAAACACCATTGTCTACCTATTAGACTGGCAAAAATTAAGAAGCCTGATAATATTAAGTATTGGTGAAGACATATTAGTACAACAGTTTGGCATTTTATTGTAAAGTTGAAAACGTGCATGCCTTAGAATCCAGTAATTCAATGGTTAGGTATAACGCTTAAAAAAAAGTCATGCAGGGCGCCTGGGTGGCTCAGTTGGTTAAGCGACTGCCTTCGGCTCAGGTCATGATCCTGGAGTCCCGGGATCGAGTCCCGCATCGGGCTCCCTGCTAGGCAGGGAGTCTGCTTTGCCCTCTGACCCTACCCCCTCTCATGTGTTCTCTCTCATTCTCTCTCAAATAAATAAATAAATAAATAAATAAATCTTTA
>NW_027767469.1:0-296 GCF_054177405.1 Leptonychotes weddellii
CAAGGGCTGTGCTTGCTTGGAGTGGGCTATTTGGGGTATTAAACATTCTCTGTAGAATTGCCATGTAGACAGTTTGAAAAATGCACAAAAAAATGCAAAGGAGAAAAAAAATCACTATAAAAGGCTCTCTTACAAACTCATTGAGATTCTTCTCATTTCTTGTAATAAGTGGAAGGGGTGGAGTCCTTGTGTATTTCACACTCATTTTTCTCTTGGATGGCAACATTGTATAAGTTCTCTTAGCATATTTCTGTGTAATCTACCTGTTTTTTCTTGGTGGGGGAGGGGCGGATAAA
>NW_027767470.1:0-296 GCF_054177405.1 Leptonychotes weddellii
GAACCCTGAACTGGAGGCAAAGGTTCTTCCTGCGCAAACAACAGGACGGATTTGTTCCCACCACGGTGCTTCTGCTCAGAATGCCGGCCGTCCAGCCTCTCCCACTCTTAACCTGAAGCTATTCCCTCAAAACCCATTTTTTCTCTGCTTTTCTCAATTCCACTCTGCTTTTGGAAGTCTGCTCAAGTCCCACTTTTTCTTGTTTTTTTCTCTCCCTTGCATATGCCCACCACTACGTTCTTGTTCACGTACTCCAACTCTTGTTCATATATTTTTCTGTACAGTTTACCAGTTGC
>NW_027767471.1:0-296 GCF_054177405.1 Leptonychotes weddellii
CATCTTACAGACTCTTGTCAGCCCGGCGGGGGTGGGGGGGGTTGGACTTTGCCAACCACGTGCTGGGCTCCGCTGCATGGTCTTAGAAACAGGGGCAATTCGGTCCCCTCTGTGTATTTAAGAAGTCACCCTGGCCGCGGGGGTGTTTGGAGGGAGGAGCCCGCAGAGGGGCTGAGAGGGGCACCAGGGAGGTGGGGGGCAGCGGGGTGTGGCCGGTGGGTCCAGTGTCACGGCACCCCGATCTGAGTGTAGACTAGCCTGTCCTCTGGTGTGCAGTAATCCCCCCAGGTCCCCAG
>NW_027767472.1:0-296 GCF_054177405.1 Leptonychotes weddellii
AGGGGTCCACTCCTTGAAGATAGCAATAGATAAAATGTGGTTTGTGCATGATTGAAAGTTACCAAGTAATCAAAAAAGTTTTAGATTCTTCAACATAAGTGATTTCCTAAATGCTGAATAAAAGTCAATCTTTTAGGTCAATTTTGAAAGCAGGATACATTTTAAGAATCTAACAAAGTTATTAAAAAGAAAAACATTAAACAGAAGTTCTTATGGAATCTTAAGATGTTAAGGAAAGAAAAAGTAGTTTAAAATCTAAAATCTAAAACGGTGGCTAGTACAGATAAACAATAGCA
>NW_027767473.1:0-296 GCF_054177405.1 Leptonychotes weddellii
AGGGGTCCACTCCTTGAAGATAGCAATAGATAAAATGTGGTTTGTGCATGATTGAAAGTTACCAAGTAATCAAAAAAGTTTTAGATTCTTCAACATGAGTGATTTCCTAAATGCTGAATAAAAGTCAATCTTTTAGGTCAATTTTGAAAGCAGGATACATTTTAAGAATCTAACAAAGTTATTAAAAAGAAAAACATTAGGGGCGCCTGGGTGGCTCAGTTGGTTAAGCGGCTGCCTTCGGCTCAGGTCATGATCCTGGGGTCCTGGGATCGAGCCCCGCATCAGGCTCCCTGCTC
>NW_027767474.1:0-296 GCF_054177405.1 Leptonychotes weddellii
AATAAATGAATAAAATCTTTAAAAAAAAAAAAAGACATGTCATTTCTAACTAATGGAGGATAGACAGAACTCCTCTACTAGAACTCTTATATTAGGGGGTGCCTGGGTGGCTCAGTCGTTAAGCATCTGCCTTTGGCTCAGGTCATGATCCCAGGGTCCTGGGATCGAGTCCCACATGGGGCTCCCTGCTCACCGGGGAGCCTGCTTCTCCCTCTCCCACTCCCCCTGCTTGTGTTCCCTCTCTCGCTATGTCTCTCTCTGTCAAATAAATAAATAAAATCTTTAAAAAAAAAAAA
>NW_027767475.1:0-296 GCF_054177405.1 Leptonychotes weddellii
AAAAATCTATTAATTCAGGGGTGCCTGGCTGGCTCAGATGGTTAAGCGTCTGCCTTCGACTCAGGTAATGATCCCGGGATCATGGGATTGAGTCCCACATCGGGCTCCCTGCTCCTTGGGGAGCCTGCTTCTCCCTCTGCCTCTCTCTCTCTCTCTGTCTCTCATGAATAAATAAATAAAATCTTTAAAAAAATAAAAAAATAAAAATAAAATAAAAAACCTATTAATTCAAAAACATGTTTACACCTAACATATTATGGTGAAACAGCAGAATGCCAAAGATAAAGATAAAACCT
>NW_027767476.1:0-296 GCF_054177405.1 Leptonychotes weddellii
CAGGCAATGAAAGTAGAGGACACAATCCTCTTAAGTGCATACGTACAGTTACCAAGAGACTACATTCTGGAACATAAAACAAGTTCCAAAAGATTTCAGAGGATTCAAGTCAACATCATTAGTCATTAGGGAAGTGCCAATTAAAACTTCAATGAAAGGGGAGCCTGGGTGGTTCAGTCGTTAAGCGTCTGCCTTCGGCCCAGGTCATGATCCCGGGGTCCTGGGATTGAGCCCCGCGTAGGGCTCCCTGCTCAGCGGGAAGCCTGCTTCTCCCTCTCCCATTCCCCCTGCTTGTA
>NW_027767477.1:0-296 GCF_054177405.1 Leptonychotes weddellii
AAAAAGTACATATATGATTTGCCTTTTGTTTTCTATTTTGCTGTCTTTTGCCAAATGAAGCCCTCAGATATGTAAACATACATATTTTAGAGTATTCTTTTATTTATCCTTATGATACAGTAAAAATAATTGTATTTAAATGCATGTGAGATTGAGTGAGGGCAAGATTTCTGGCTTGATTGTGGTTGTCAGGCGCTAAGTAAGTAGTAGTGGATTAATTAATGGATCCTACAAAAATAATCAGTTTACTCAATCAATTCCCTAAACATATAAAGCCAAATTAACTAGAGAATTCT
>NW_027767478.1:0-296 GCF_054177405.1 Leptonychotes weddellii
AGGAATTATTTTTCCTTTTTCCTAAGCCAAATTTCCTGGTATGCTCAGAATCTCCTTCCTTCCCTGTTTTTCACTCTCCTCATGTTCTTATGCTGCTTATATATATTCAGAACTTCCCTCTGTACTAGATACTTTTCATCCTCTTTTAAATCTTTGGACCTCATATTCTTCTCTAGTTTGTTTCTCTCTTGCTCACTTCGTAGTCAAATTTTTTGGCATTCCTACATCTTCATCCCCCATTCACTCCTCAAGTCAGTCCATATGACTGCTGTCCCAGACAGACCTGTGGAAATTTC
>NW_027767479.1:0-3911 GCF_054177405.1 Leptonychotes weddellii
TCAACAACACTCAGTTTGTTTCCTGCAATTAAGAATTCCTCATATCAATGAGATCATATGATACATGTCTTTCTCTGTTTGACTTATTTCACTCAACATAATACCCTCCAGTTCCATCCACGTCGTTGCAAATGGCAAGATCTCATTCCTTTTGATGGCTGCATAATATTCCATCCACAACTAATAGTCTTAACTATTAAACATACCAAAGTTAGCTGTGATGACAACCCAATGTAGCAGTGTGACTGTTATTTCCCAATCTCATTATCCATGGTTTGTGTTATGGAATCTGGTATTGGTGGGAGTAATGGCAGCTATTACCAGCCTTTGCTAATTTTTTGAGACTTGTTAAGAATGTAGAAAAAATAACATTTTCATTTATTCAAAAATACTTAATGAGCACTTACTCTGCCAGGTCATGTGCTAGGCTCTTGGGAGTAGATGCTCAACCAGACAGCCCCCTTCAGCTTAGGGCCCAGGGAAGGAGAGAGACAATGAAAGGCGTATAATAGCCTTACAGGTTGTCATAAGGGCAATGAGATTGAAAATAGGGAAGGAGGCCTACTTTGATAGGGAGTCGGGAAGCTTCTCTGAGAAGTAGCATTTTAAGCATTTTAAGCTTCTCTGAGAAAGAACCTGCTATGGAAGAGAATTCTGGGTCGAGGGAACAGTGGGAGTAAAAGCTCAATAATTCCTGAACTACTGAAGAAAGTGGTACTTATACATGGTTGCTTACCTTGAATGGTGCTGAATGAATGGGATTTCCACAAGGTTACAGAGTAATGACATAGGAGATAGGATGTTTTCAGCTATAAAATAAGAGGCTAATATTCTGTGATAACTAGATGCTTTTGAAGAAATATTTTAAGGAAAAAATCTCTAAAATAAATAGTTCTTGAAAAAATGGGCACATGTTGCTTTTTATCAGTTAATTGTATACACTTGACATTTTTGACATGACATTGACATGTCATTGACATTGACAATTTTAAAGGAAATTTATAGACAATCTTTTTAAGTAGTGAAAATTGGTCTCTAATTTAGCTTCTTGATAAGCTCATATATGGTGAAATGGATTTGTGTTTGTGGTTCTCAGACCAAATCCAGTATTAGAACAATTGACATAACAGGTATTAACTCAGAGTCAAAGGGTGGTGCTAGGAAAATGGGTTTCCAGAATGCTGGGAAGTGTGGAACTGAGACACTGGGGCTCACTCTGCTCTCCCTTGCTGGCCTTTGAGATGCAGGGATCAAAAGAGCTTGACATAAGTATTTCCTTAGCTAGAAGTACATAGATTGATTACATTTTTCCTGAATAGGCCTTGAATGTAATGAAAATTATGTTGTTACTAGAACCGAGCTTTCCACACTTGGCCATACCCTACCTGGAGTGAGCAGTTGTGCTGGAAGGATGTACCTGCACTAGGGATTTTTGGGGGCCAAGGGAAATACACATGTGTGGCCATCTTGCTTCCACCAAGATCTTTTTCCTTTGTTAATAAGTTAGGAGCTTGATGTGACTTGCATTTATAATCTACAGCTCATCATGTTTTCACGTACATCGAGAGGTCCTGCAAAGTGATGGATACCAAGGACAGCCACATCTCTCAGCCAAGCCACTCCTGTAAGGCTTCTGGGGAAAAACTGGCATCAGTCAGAACTCTTGAAATTACACGTAGCAAAAGCTAAGTCAAACTTACATTAAATAAATCTGTATTTGCTAGCCGATGTCCAAGGGGGTGGCTCAGATTTGGCTGATTCAGAGTTCAAAGTATATTGCCAGGACACCTTGTTTCTCTTTGTCTTAATCATTTGTTTTGCTTTCCTCTTGTCACAGGCAGGCTCTCCCTGAATTACAGCAAATATGGCCTCAGCAGTTCTTGAATTACATGGGGGCTGTAAACACGTGTAATCTGAGTAAGGAAGAGTCCCTGCACCCATAGCCATCCCTGATGAAATTCTCTGACTGGTGCTGGGTCAAGCTCTGTGAGTCTGAGTCATAAACCCAACCCTCTGCCTGGTGAAGTGGGACCAGGTCTGGGAGATGCAGGTGCCCAAAGGAAAAATGGTTACTCCCATTAGAAAAAGTGGAAGGGCATTTCTGGCAGGCATATATATAAGAGACTATCTAGCAGAGAAAGAAACCAAGAAATTGCTCTTTTGGAGGAGAAGGGACAGAAGACTGTTGTACTCTTTTATATAGATACATTTTTTAAATATAACAAAAGCTACTTATCATAGTAATCAAGACTTCTAGACACCCCCCACACTGAATTTACATTTAACATCCACTTAAAATACTTTAAATTATCAAGTTGCCTAATGTCCAAAGCTTGTTTACTCAAATCGTTAACATTTCCTGAATACCTACTGTGTGACTTGTTGACACTTTCCATTTATTGTTGAATCCTCACAATACTCTATTAAGTATTATTTATATTTTACAGATGAGGATATTGAGGCTCAGACAGGCTAAGTAATTTGCCCCACGTCACACAACTAGAAATGAAGTGTGATTAGAGCCCAGATTTGCCTGGTTCCAAAGCCTATAGTTTTACTACTTCATGTTTATTCCTTAGTTCAACATTCGTTCACAAGGACTTGAGGATTGAGCTAGATAAGTGCACTGGGGGGATATAACTATGTAAGTGTATTGACAACCTACTGAAAAAGTGTTAATAGTCTTTTTTTTCTTTTAAGATTTTATTTATTCATTTGACACAGAGAGAGAGAGAGAAAGAGGGAACACAAGTGGTGGGGGGGTGGGAGAGGGAGAAGCAGGCTTCCCACTGAGCAGGGAGCCCAATGCGGGGCTCAATCCCAGGACCCTGGGATCATGACCTGAACCAAAGGCAGACGCTCAACGACTGAGCCACCCAGGCGCCCCAAGAGTATTAATATTCTTGATATGGAGAGAGCTCTTAAAATCAGAACAATATTTTAAAAAATCAGAACAATATTTCAAAAAATACATGAAGTATTAGACTGATTAGTAACAAAAGTGCAAATAACTTTTAAACGTATGAATAAGTGTTGATCCTCACTGGTGATCAAAGGCATAAAAATTAAAATAACAATGTCAGTTTGGGGTTACCAAATAGACAATGATTTTCTTTCTTTTCCTTTCCTCCCTCCCTCCCTCCCTCTTTCCTTCCTTTCTTCCTTCTTTTAATTGTGTAGGGAAGGGATCAGGGAAGCAGAGACCCTCATACAAACCGGTGAGAGTAAATACTAGTACAATCCCTTTATTTCCCCAAATCTAGCTTTTTAAGATTATTGTGAGCAAACAGCAATCCCCTGAACCCCCACCCCATCAATCCATTTCCCACAACTGTTTTCAACTCTTTAGCTGATTCTTAATATCTGAATTCTTAATATCTCTAACAACATGCTTATATCGCTACTTTGTGAGTTTTCAATTTTAGGTGTTTTCTGGAGTTTTCAGTTGTAGGCATTATCTATTGATTTTCGACTTTGGAAGAGGGGAATTTAGCTCTGTCCTCACTAGTTACTATCCTCCTATCTTACTAATTCAGTTATATCATAATTTGGCTAGCTTAATATTCAATGTTTATGTGATTATGACTACATAAATGCCAGTTACAGTCAAGCCGCATACTACACTGTACTTTACCTTTCTTGTACATTCTGTTTTCCTTGAAATTAATAGTTATCTTTTGTTTGTTTAGTTTTTCATGGGCTCATTATTAACTCATTAACTAGTGTTGTTTTCCATTTTCTTGGCAATATCTAGTGACTTTGATTTTCTTGAAGTCTCTTTGAACCCTCTGATCAGATCCTATGGAGACTGGTAGCTTTCTGGCCTGCTGCACAGCTGTCTCCTTTGGCTCTGTGTCATCAATTAGGGATTTCCTTTTCCTTTCTCCTGTGCCACATCTTTATCTCCCTAC
>NW_027767480.1:0-296 GCF_054177405.1 Leptonychotes weddellii
ACTGATAAAGATGCACCCCAAACTGCATCATGGGGTGCAATGTGTGTTAAGCACAGGGTGTTCTGGGGACACACAGGAGACACCTAGACCTGTTCTAGAAGTCAGGAGAAGCTTTGGAGGAAATGACATTTGAGCTAGCTGAGACCTGAAGTTTGAGTGGGGGTTTAAAGGGTGAGAAGATCATTGCAGTAGAGGGAAGTGTATGTACAAAGATCCGAAGTTTGGACAGAACTGTGTTTATTTGTTTTCAGAATTTGGAAGGAGGGCTGCATGGCTGGAACTTAAAGTAAGAGAAG
>NW_027767481.1:0-296 GCF_054177405.1 Leptonychotes weddellii
AATAAAAGATATTATGAGAAAGTTGTACTAGTTCTTCTTTAAATGTTTGGAATAATTCATCAGTGAAACCTTTTGGGTGGCTTTTTGTGTGTGCTGGGATAAATTATTATTATTAATCAATCCCTTTTTTGAAACAGTCTAATCAGATTGTCTACTTCTTCAGTCAAATTTCAGTAACTTATGTATTTCTAGGAATTTACCCATTTTATTTAAATTATCTGAATTATAGGCATACAACTCTTTACAGTATTCCTTCATAATTCTTTTTATTTCTGTAAGGTCATTAGTAATGGCCC
>NW_027767482.1:0-296 GCF_054177405.1 Leptonychotes weddellii
TGCAGGAAAAAAGAAACAAACTATGATCCCATTTATATAAAGTTCATAAACAGGCAAATAAAAGAAGCAAATAAAAACAGGAAAAACATAACATTGAAAGATTGGGGATCACCATCAAGTAGTTTCAAATTACTGCTATTTTAACACTAAATTCCCAACCTGCCATGTCAGTTTTCCCCCACTAGGGTTGTTCAAATCAGGTGCCCAGTTTGCTTTGTTAAACAAACATTTCATGAGTCAAGACTATCTCTACCCTAAACAAGCCTACAGGAGAATGTGTGATAACATTAACAAAA
>NW_027767483.1:0-296 GCF_054177405.1 Leptonychotes weddellii
TGGATCACTACACTACATCAAAAACTAATGATGTATTGTATGCTGACTAACATAACATAATAAAATTAAAAAAAAAAAAAGAAGGTGGTCCTTTAAATAAATAAATAAATAAATAAATAAATAAATAAATAAAATCCAGGGAATGTAATCCCGCCTAGAATGTGATTCATTCTTTTGGACCAATAAATAGAGTGAGATGATGTCCAAAAGCAATTTCCCTATTTCTTGGACATGTAAGCATTTTTCCTTATAACAACTATAGCAGAATCAGTTCCCTATGTAGATTATATTGACAA
>NW_027767484.1:0-296 GCF_054177405.1 Leptonychotes weddellii
AGAGAGCATGAGAGGGAGGAGGGTCAGAGGGAGAAGCAGACTCCCTGCCGAGCAGGGAGCCCGATGCGGGACTCGATCCAGGGACTCCAGGATCATGCATGACCTGAGCCGAAGGCAGTCGCTTAACCAACTGAGCCACCCAGGCGCCCCTCATCTATTTTTTTTAAAGAGATTTTATTTATTTGAGAGAGAGAGAGAGCGCGCGAGGGCTTGCGCACAAACCGGGGAGGGGGGGTGCTGGGGGGGAGAGAGGGAGAAGCAGACTCTTTCCTGAGCAGGGAACAGGACTCAGGGCT
>NW_027767485.1:0-296 GCF_054177405.1 Leptonychotes weddellii
ATAAATCTTTAAAAAGTTCAAATCTCATAGTGACTGCAAGTGTAGTGTCTGGAAACAGAATAAAAACAGAGTGAAACATAAGGAGAGAAAGAACAAAAGGCAATTACTTTTAGTCCTATTGAAAATAGGATATGGATTTTATACCACAAATGTAAGAAGTGCCGTATCTTGATTTTGTTTCTGACTTGAAGTATTATTTTTATTTCTATTCCTATTTCAAATTGCCTATCTGTTTTTGATGTAGTGTTCCATGATTACTAAAAGTAAGATTTCAGCAACTTCTGAGGATTTAAGGC
>NW_027767486.1:0-296 GCF_054177405.1 Leptonychotes weddellii
GAACAGAGATGTCTTTAATATATTAAAACTAGAAGTATCCAGTAATGAACTCTGGAATTATTTTGCATGTTTGAAGAGTCAAAAATCTTAAAAATTCGTCTTATATGCTTATATTTTCTTATAGATTAGCATTCCTTTCAATTCTAAACTGATAGCTTTTTTTTTTTAGTTTCTGAGCAAATGCATGTTATAAATTAACGTAAGATAGAGCTTTCCTACTATATACCTCCCAGCAAAAAACTTTTTTTTTTTTTCCCTGTGAGAAGACTGAAACAAAAATGTTTAGTTTTCTTACA
>NW_027767487.1:0-296 GCF_054177405.1 Leptonychotes weddellii
AGTGAAGGATAAAAATGCAATCAGATCAACTATACTTCATGAAAGAGAGAGAGAGAAAGAAAAAGAAAGAAAGAGAGAGAGAAAGAGGGAGAGGAGAGGAGGGGAGAAAGGGCAGGAGAAGGAGAGGGGAGGAGGAAGGGGAGGGGAAGGAGAGGGGAAGGAAGGAGAGAAGAAGGGAGGGAGGGAAAGAAAAGAATTTAATCAGAGAGATCCCTAGTTATTTCTGACTTCAGAGATGTCACATGAGCGAGACAGAAGGGGATGTGGTCACTGGAAAGCCTCCTCCTCTTCACTAC
>NW_027767488.1:0-296 GCF_054177405.1 Leptonychotes weddellii
GATCAAGCCCCTTATCAGGCTCCACACTCAGCAGGGACTCTGCTTGAGATCTCTCTCTCCCTCTCCCACTGCCCCTCCCGTGTGTGTGCGGTCTCTCTCTCTCTCTAAAATAAATAAATAAATCTTTATGAAAAACAGTTTAAATTTTTTTTAAACCTGCTTTAATCATGAGATACTAAAAGTTAAAAAAAAAATTAAAAGTCCCAGTCAGGCTGTGTGACCTTGGGCATCTCAGGTGTCCTTCAGCCTCAGTCTCCTCATCTGTCTCCCCCCTGACTGCTATGTGGATTTAGCGA
>NW_027767489.1:0-296 GCF_054177405.1 Leptonychotes weddellii
AGAAATGCATCTCAAATTTGATGCAGCACGTAGACCTTGAGAGGGTCGTCTCATCTTCTTACTCACCTAGGGTCACATCTGTGGTAAAATATAATACCCCTGGGTGAAAAAACTTCATAGACAGATATTTTAGGATAAAAGCAGTAACACACATGGGAAAGTCAACAGAGAATGTCGAGGCATCCAAAGGATGAAATTTCAACCCTGGTTCTTTTAACTCAAATAAATAAAATCTGAAACTAAAAAGGAGACATTACAACTGATGCTACAGAAATAAAAGAATCACGAGAGACTGC
>NW_027767490.1:0-3910 GCF_054177405.1 Leptonychotes weddellii
GAGGGAGACTAATTACTTTAAATCCTTATTTTAGGTCGCCTGGGTGGCTCAGTTGGTTAAGCGACTGCCTTCGGCTCAGGTCATGATCCTGGAGTCCCGGGATTGAGTCCCGCATCGGGCTCCATGCTCAGCAGGGAGTCTGCTTCTCCCTCTGACCCTCCCCCCTCTCATGTGCTCTCTCTCTCTCTCATTCTCGTTCTCTTAAATAAATAAATAAATAAATAAATAAATAAATAAATAAATAAATAAAATCTTTAAATCCTTATTTTAGAAAGTAGTAACACCGAGGAGATAATATAGTTAAGCATAGAAATACAGGGAATAGAAAAAATTGTAATATAAGGTGTTACAAAAACCAAAAGGTTTTTTGTTTTGTTTTTTTTAAGAGAGGGAGAGGGAGAGAGAGAGAGATAAAGAAAGAGGGGGATGGGGCAGAGAGAGAAGGAGAGAGAGAATATTAAGCAGGTTCCACATCCAGCACAGAGCCTGACACTGGGTTCAGTCTCACAACCCTAAGATCATGACCTGAGCCGAACTCAAGAGTTGGACACTTAACTGATTGAGCCACCCAGGTGCCCCTAAAACCAAAAGATTTTTAATACACTAATGAGAGTACTCACGATATTGATTTAAATGGAGGAAGAGGGAGAGGGATGGCATAGACAACATTAAAAATGAAAAAGGAAGACATAAATTATTATGAAAATAGACAACAGGTAAAGTCAGAGAAACTAACCTGAAATCTCAAGTTTGGTTAAAGATCTATCCAAATTGAAAGCAAAAACATACAGAACTTCAGTGTGAAGATAGCTTACTCTTCATAATTAAAATTAGATTGATTAAACAACGAAGTATTAGTGACCTGGAAGATAGATTCCAGAGTTGCTGTAGGATTTGAAAGTTACAGATAGGTTTTCACTCCTATGTTGGGGGAGCAAAGAAATTCTGATCAAGGTAATATAAATAGAGAAATGGAAACAAATCCAGAACTAAATATTTTGTAGAGAACTTAAAAAGATCAAAAACAAAGAAGCATGTAAATGTAACTGATGTTATAGCTAAATTGCCTTCAAGAATGAGCAAATGCATGTTTTCAGTGAACACTGAATTTAACACTCACAGATTTTTGCTGAAATGGTAAGAAAATCAGGAACTTTATTGTATAGAAAAGCCAGGACGCAAAATATAATGCTGAGATGCAGAATGAAACTAAATGTTTGTATAAAACTGAATAAGAATCAAGTTTTTCCTCTTAAGGAACACTACTAACTACAGAGTTAAGACAGTATTGTCTTAAAAATAATAATAACATTGTAAAAATAATAAGACAGATCGATATTGGCATTCCAAATCATCTGTGTTCATGTACTGTTTGAAAGGAGAATAGAAGTTGGTTGACTTTATGATACTTTTAGTCAAATACACATGTTAAAATATTAGAAGGGAGATAAATAATATATTAAAATATTTAACTTCAAGAGTATAGGAAACAGGAAATATTCTCTGACATATTAAAAAAAAAAACTAACAAAACAATAGGAATCAGGAATGAAGGAAGAGAGTGCCTCATCCCCAACATACATACAAAAATGACAAGGTAAATAGAAAATGCAAAATAAGCCAAAATCAACAAGTCTAAATAATCAGTAATCATCATCAATAAATATGGATTTAACTAGCTAATTAAAAGAGGTATTTTCAGATTTTAATTTTCACATCTCTTGCTATTTTTATAAGACAGAAACATAATAACAGAAAAATGGAAATTAGATTAAAAAGATTCACATTAGTAAATACTAACAGAAAGAAAAGTAGCATAGCTTTAATAATATTACAGTACATTTTAAGGTAAATATGTACTGGAGATAAAGAGTATTTTTAAATTCCTGATAAAATGAGTATTTCAACAGGCAGGTAGAACATACAGCAAAAATTAGCATAATCACAAAGAAAATGAACAAATCCACAACTGTGCTAGAAACCATTATTCTCAGATACTGATACATGAGGCAGGCACACACACAAGATCAGTGAGTATTTGGAAGATTTAGATTCATACGAATATAGGTTCATATAGAACCCTAACCAACCAAATTAGAGTTGCAAATTCTTTTTTTTTTTAAAGATTTTATTTATTTATTTGACAGAGAGAGACACAGCGAGAGAGGGAACACAAACAGGGGGAGTGGGAAAGGGAGAAGCAGGCTCCCTGCTGAGCAGGGAGCCGGATGTGGGGCTCGATCCCAGGACCCTGGGATCACGACCTGAGCGACGGCGGACGCTTAATGACTGAGCCACCCAGGCACCCCAAAGTTGCAAATTCTTATAAATATGTCAAGTTTGACTTGAAATATAAATTGTATTACATAATTATTTGTTTTAATCCAGAAAAATATGTAATGCCCTTAATCTTGGACATACAGAAAGGAGGATTTAATTTGACATTGAAAATAGTTTAGTGCTTAAAGAGGTAGGAAATAAAAAAAAAGATGTGATTTTTGGGGTCAAGATTAATAAATGAGTATAATTAGAATTTCCCTCTGAGAAATGTAAAGAATAGCTAAATGGTATAGGTGACCCTGATTAGTGGTGTGCTTTTAACATAAGAATGTCTAAAGAGTTGGGGCGCCTGGGTGGCTCAGTCGGTTAAGCGTCTGCCTTCGGCTCTGGTCATGATCCCAGGGTCCTGGGATCGAGCCCCGCATCAGGCTCCCTGCTCAGCGGGGAGTCTGCGTCTCCCTCTCCGTCTGCTGCTCCCCTCTCTGTTTGCTGCTCCCCGCTGCTTGTGCTCTCTCTCTCTCTCTCTCAAATAAATAAAAAGAATCTTAAAAAAAAAAAAAAGAATATCTAAAGAACTCACACTATGTACTAAGCACTTTCCTAAGCAACTTTTATTTATCAATTCACACAGTCCATACAATCCTATCAGTGGGCTGGCCCCCATGTACCATGAGAACACTGGAATTGAAAGAATACTACCCCAAACAGCCAAAGCAACCTTGAAAAAGAAAAGCAAAGCTGAAGGCATCATGATTCCAGACTTCAAGTTATATTACAAAGCTGTAGTAGTCAAAACTCTATGGTACTGGCACAAAAATAGGCACATAGATCAATGGAACAGAATACAAAATCCAGAAATGAACCCACAACTATATGGTCAATTAATCTTTGACAAAGCAGGGAAGAATATCCAATGGAAAAAAAGACAAATGGTGTTGGGAAAATTGGACAGCCACATGCAGAAGAATGAAACCGGACCACTTACACCAAACACAAAAATAAATTCAAAATCAATTAAAAAAGTGATTACAGAACTAAATGTGAGACATGTGAGCCATTAAAATCCTAGAGAACACAGGCGGTAACCTCTTTGACATTGGTCATAGCAACCTCTTACTAGATATGTCTCCTGAGGCAAGGGAAAAAAAAGGCAAAAATAAACTGTTGAGACCTCATCAAGATGAAAAGCTTGTGCACAGGGAAGGAAACAACAACGAATCTAAAAGGCAGCCTACAGAATGGGAGAAGAAATGAAGAAACAGACACTTAACTACAGAGAACAAGCTGATGGTTATCAGAGGGGAAGTGGGTGGGGGAATGGGTGGAATAGGTGATGAGATTAAGGAATGCGCTTGTGATGAGCGCAGGGTGATGTATGAAGTGTTGCACCTGAACTAATATTACACTAAGTTAACTAACTGGAATTGAAATAAAAAATTTAAAAAAACAAAAACAAAAACAAGTAAGTAACCACCCCGATGTGACATAGCTAGTAAGTAGCAGACCAGAATTTGAATCCTTGGCATTTGGGATTATTGTTTGGAGTCAGAGTAAGACATTTATTTATTGTCCAAATATGAAATGTTTTATAGAAAGTAATTTAGGGAAATGAAGCTAAATTTTATTGTAA
>NW_027767491.1:0-296 GCF_054177405.1 Leptonychotes weddellii
CACGGCCGAGGCCGCTCCTCCTTCTGCGGGCTGGACCCTTCCCTCAGGGAGCACCAGGCCGGGGACGGAGTCCACTGGCCCCAGAACACTTGCGCTACTCTTCTGCGGCCCAAGCCAAGGCTGCAGGACACAGACAACCCCGTGCAGCTGTGTCCTTCCCCAACTAACAAGCGGACGCCCTGGCCAGGGGGAAGCGGCTTTGTGCACCCAGGGGAGCCCTGAGAACACGGGCGCCCCCATGGCCGGTCTCCAGAGGGAACCACAGCCCACCTGCTAGAACCTGCTGCTTCTGCAGG
>NW_027767492.1:0-296 GCF_054177405.1 Leptonychotes weddellii
GCAGCCCTCGCTTACTTGGGTCACTCGACAGCTACCTGTAGCGCATCTACTGGACGGGGCAGCCACCCAGGTGCCCCTAGGGCTATGGCAGTGAGGACCTCGCAGCTTACAGTCCAGGCCAGGGACCAGTCCAGCAAGCTTGCTGGTGGCTGGTGCAGTGAGGAACTCAGGCTCTGCCAGGGCAGCACGGGGGGGGGGGTGAGGGCCACAGGCTCGGCCAAGGGGACACTGGACACTGCAGAGCGTGGGCCTCGCCGGTGCTTGGGAACCGTCCTCCTGCTGAGTGGAGCATGGCC
>NW_027767493.1:0-296 GCF_054177405.1 Leptonychotes weddellii
CGCAGGTGAAGATGGAGGCAGACGCTGGAGGACCTGGCTACAAGACTGGGAGCACCGGGAGCCACAGGAGTCAGAAGGTGCTGGAAGGATTGGGACACTCCCCTGGAGCCTCAGAGGAAATCAGCCCTGCCCACACATTAATTCTGAACTTTTGGTCTCTAGAGCTATGAGAGAATATAGTTTCTGTTATTTTTTTTTTAAATTTTTCAGAGTATTCTTTTTCTTTTTCTTTTTTTTTTTTTAAAGATTTTATTTATTTATTTGACAGAGAGAGAGACAGGTAGAGAGGGAACAGA
>NW_027767494.1:0-296 GCF_054177405.1 Leptonychotes weddellii
GCCTCGACGGGCTTCCTCCCCTGCTCTGGCTGTGCTTCGTCCAGGGGGCCATTGTGGCGGTGACCGGGGACGGCGTGAACGACTCCCCCGCGCTGAAGAAGGCTGACATTGGCATCGCCATGGGCATCTCGGGCTCCGACGTGTCGAAGCAGGCCGCCGACATGATCCTGCTGGACGACAACTTCGCCTCCATCGTCACGGGCGTGGAGGAGGGTGAGGGGCCACGCGGGCCGGGGTGGCATTCCGCTTCCCGGGCCTTTGCCCCAAGGCAGGGCCACCTCGGGATCCCAGGCACC
>NW_027767495.1:0-296 GCF_054177405.1 Leptonychotes weddellii
CACTGAGGATCCTTCATCCAGGTAGTAGTCCTACAGAAACAGTGTTACCCTGAAGACGGTGAGCATTTTATTATTCATGTTTTGTATAATATGTAACTAGCACTTCCAATTCTTTCATTCTTTCATTCTAATGAAAATATTATCCACATTAAATTTTTCAAGTTAGGATACATAGGAAAAAAGGTGAACAAACAATAAAAGCAGAAAAATTATACCTAAACCTAGACTAAAGAAAAATCCAAACAATTTAAAATTTTTATTTGGCTACATTAATTCCATACACATTCATAGGATAC
>NW_027767496.1:0-296 GCF_054177405.1 Leptonychotes weddellii
TATTTAATTATATAAATGTATATTCTATTTAATTATATAACATATATAAATATATATTATATATATTGCATAGTGTTCTGATTTACTATTCATTATGGTGCCATAATTATTAGGTACTTTTGAGGTGTTTTTGTTTTTTTGCCATCACTAATAATGATGCTGCGGATCGTTCAGATTACCAAAGAAACATGTGCTTATAATAAGAACAAATTGTTACGGTTGGGGTCCCAGAGCATGGGTTTCTGTACCCTGATTTTTTTCCCCCCGCTAAACAATATGACACCTTCTCATTCCTG
>NW_027767497.1:0-296 GCF_054177405.1 Leptonychotes weddellii
AGGGGAAGCAACTAGCTCAAGGCCACACAAGGTGTGCTGAGGGCCAGGTCTGCACCCAGGCCATTGGGCTCCGTGTCCCAGGTGTAACCACTGCACTGCGCTGTCTCTGTGTAGACCCCGCTGCTCCCAGGGTGGGGATCCTCATCCTCATGGGACAGGTGAGAAGACCGACGTTAAGAGGAGGGGAGGGACCCACCCCAGGTCACACTGGAAAGTCCCCCGGTGGAATCTGCACCCTGATGGGGAGGGAGTCCCTGATCTCCTCAAATCTCTCCACCACCCTGACCCTTTAGCAC
>NW_027767498.1:0-296 GCF_054177405.1 Leptonychotes weddellii
GACCCTGGGATCATGACCTGAGCCGAAGGCAGACGCTTAACGACTGAGCCACCCAGGCGCCCTACACTGCAACATTTTTTAGCTTTCCTGCTGCACTTGCTGTTTGGAAGAAGGGTGGCCTATCGTGATAGTTCAGTTAAGGCTGTGTAGTCAGACAGCTTGGATCTGCTGCACTTACCAGCTGAGGGGCCTCTGCTCCATTTCTTAACTTTCCCTGCTGTGGGTTTTTTTTGTCGTTTTGTTTTTCTGTGAATAAAACAGGGAAAATAGTAGTCCTACATTATAGGCCTGCTGTG
>NW_027767499.1:0-296 GCF_054177405.1 Leptonychotes weddellii
ATATTCCCCTCTTATCATGAGTAAAGTCTCTATTTACATTTTTCCTTAGGTTCTGTGACTTCCAAGGTTTATACATGGCTCTATTTCAAATCTGTCACTGCAGGATTTGAGGGCTCTGTGTTGTAAGAAGCCAAAAAATGAGACTTCTCTTATTTTACTCTTCTCACATTGGTGTCTAGGACATAAGCACTCATGTAATGTAGCATGTTAGGACAAAGACATTATTATTCATCCTCTAAAACACTGTCTTCCTTTTCTCCATGTGGAAGAACATAAGAAAGAGAAAAATCACAGCC
>NW_027767500.1:0-296 GCF_054177405.1 Leptonychotes weddellii
CTCGGCTACTTTGCCAAAAGCATTAGAAAGAAATAGTATAGAAACAAACAAACAAAAAATCCTGTTTTTAGAAATCAAGTTTTTATGCAAAAGATTTTGAGCTCCATGGAGTTTGAGATTATAGCAATGGACATTCAAAATATATTTGCTGGTTGGGCTATGGGATTTCACTTATTTTATTTGTTTTTTTTTTTTTTTTTAAAGATTTTATTTATTTATTTGACAGAGAGAGAGACAGCGAGAGCAGGAACACAAGCAGGGGGAGTGGGAGAGGGAGAAGCAGGCTTCCCGCAGAG
>NW_027767501.1:0-3910 GCF_054177405.1 Leptonychotes weddellii
TATATATATATATATATATATATATATATACACATACACACACACACAATGGAGTATGACTCAGCCATCAAAAAAATGAAATCTTGCCATTTGCAACGACACGGATGGAACTAGAGGGTATTATGCTAACCAAACTAAGTCAATCAGAGAAAGACAATTATCATACGATCTCACTCATATGTGGAATTTAAGAAACAAACAGAGGAGCATAGGGGAAAGGGGGGCAATAAAACAAGATGGAATCAAAGAGGGAGACAAACCATAAGAGAGTCTTTTTTTTTTTTTTTTTTTACAGATTTGATTTATTTATTTGACAGAGACACAGCGAGAGAGGGAACACAAAGCAGGGGGAGTGGGAGAGGGAGAAGCAGGCTTCCCACCGAGCAGGGAGCCCGATGAGGGGCTCGATCCCAGGACCCTGGGACCATGACCTGAGCCGAAGGCAGACGCTTAACGACTGAGCCACCCAGGTGCCCCACCATAAGAGATTCTTAATCATAGGAAACAAACTGAGGGTTGCTGGAGGGGAGCTGGGTGGGGAGATGGGGTAACTGGGTGATGGGCATTAAGGAAAACATGTGATGTAATGAGCGCTGGGTGTTATATAATACTAATGAATCACTGAGCCCTACACCTCTGAAACTAATAATACACTATATGTTAATTAATTGAATTTAAATTAAAAAAAGAAAAATATTCTCAAGGTCCTCTATAGGAAACCAAATAAACATCATTTAGCATTCATGCAGTAACCTTCAGGTCTCCCTCACAGCAAACACATGAATGGCAAATTGCACAACTGCTTTATCAGACAACAGTAAGTCATCCTGGTTTGGCACACTTAACATTAACTCTCTCAGCTTTATTAAAAAAAATTAACTGCCAATATTATGCTAGTTTTTATGAATGGATTATTCTTAGTTCAAAATGCTTTCATGCTGATACCCTCAAGGTAAGTACTTAAAAACATTTTCAAACTTAAGTAACATTTTTGAACTTCATTTCTGAAGGAAACAGTGGGGAGAAAAATCACATATATGTGCACAAAGAAGAGTTTAGCCAGGGCCCATTTCTAGTAGTTTCAGGTGAAAGTTAGTATTTAGTAGTGACTTTTGCAGAAAAAAATAAAAAAAGATAAATGAAGCTCTTTCTACAGAGTGCTTAAATGTCAATTAAGGTTAGATCTTTTTCTGTTATTTTGCTACAATGATTTGTTGTTTACGTATAGGGTTGCCTATTTAATTTTAAAAGTTAAATCTCTACACGGTCTGATCAGTTATATTTTACTCAGTAATACTTGCAATTTCTAAGCTTAGATATAGTACATATTTATATGATTAAAAATATTTTTAATAACTAACTGTAATCCACTGCCAGTGTAGTATGTTGAATGGTGTGAAGAAAATTATAAATCCAACATCCTTCCCTTCAACATTTAATTTGTGATTTCTGGTGCACTTTGACTTCACCTTACACCAAAATCTCAAGAAGTTCTAAAAAAAAAAAAAAAAAAAATCCGTGGAAACAAATGAAAATGAAAACACACCTGTTCAAAACCTCTGGGATGCAGCAAAGGAGGACCTAAGAGGGAAGTATATAGCAATACAAGCCTTTCTCAAGAAACAGGAAAGTTCTGAAATATACAACGAACCTTAGACCTAAAGGAGCTGGAGAAAGAACAGCAAATAAAGCCTAAACCTAGCAGAAGATAATTAATAAAAATTAGAGCAGAAATCAATGAAATAGAAACCAAAAGAACAGCAGAACAGATCAATGAAACGAGGAACTGGTTCTTTGAAAGAATAAGATTGATAAGCCCCAGGCCAGACCTATCAAAAAGAAAAGAGAAAGGACCCTAATTAATAAAACCATGAATGAAAGAGGAGAAATCATAACCAACACCAAGGAAATACAAACAATATTAAAAACATATCTTGAGAGCAACTATATGCCAAAAAATTAGGCAATCTGGAAGAAATGGATGCATTTCTGGAAACTTGTAAAATACCAAAACTGAAACAGGAAGAAAGAGAAAACCTGAACAGACCCAAAGCCAGCAAGGAAACCAAAGCAGTAATCAAAAATCTCTCAACAAACAAAAGTCCAGGGCTGGATGGCTTCCCAGGGGAATTCTACCCCACATTTTTTTTTTTTAAGATTTTATTTATTTGACAGAGACAGAGAGAGGGAGCAAGGGAGCACAAGCAGGAGGAGTGGAAGAGAGAGTGAGAAGTAGGCTCCCCGCTGAGCAGGAAGCCCAAGGCAGGGCTCAATCCCAGGACCCTGAGATCACAATGACCTGAGCCGAAGGCAAACGCTTAACCAACTGAGCCACCCAGATGCCCCTCTACCACACATTTAAAGAAGAATTAATACCTATTCTTTTTTTTTTTTTTAAGATTTTATTTTATTTATTTTTTAGAGAGCGAGCAAGAGAGAAACAGCATGAGAGGGGAGAGGGTCAGAGGGAGAAGCAGGCTCCCCGCTGAGCCAGGAGCCCGATGTGGGACTCGATCCCAGGACCCTGGGATCATGACCTGAGCCGAAGGCAGACGCTTAACCATCTGAGCCACCCAGGCGCCCTACCTATTCTTCTTAAGCTGTGTCAAAAAAAAAAAGAAATGGAAGGAAAACTTCCAAACTCTTTCTATGAGGCCAGCATTACCTTGATCCCAAAATGAGACAAAGACCCCACGATAAAGGAGAATTACAGACCAATATCTCTGATGAGCATGGATGCAAAAATTCAAGATACTAGCCAATACGATCCAACAGTACATTAAATGGATTATTCACCACCACCAAGTGGGGTTTATTCCTGGGCTGCAAGGTTGGTTCAACATCCATAAATCAATCAATGTGATACACTACATTAATAAAAGGATAAAAACCATAGGATTCTCTCAAAAGATGCAGAAAAAGCATTTGACAAAGTATAGCATCCTTTCTTGATTAAAACTCTCCAGAGTGTAGGGATAGAAGGAACATACCTCAAAAAAAGGAACATACCTCAAAAAAGCCATATACAAAAAGCCCACAGCGAATATCATTCTCAACAGGGAAAAACTGAGAGTTTTTCCCCTAAGGTCAGGAACATGGCAGGGATGTCCACTATCACCACTGTTGTTCAACACAGTACTAGGAGTCCGAGCCTCAGCAATCAGACAACAAAAAGAAAAAGCATCCGAAATGGCAAAGAAGAAGTCAAACTCTCACTATTCGCAGGTGACATGATACTCTATGTGGAAAATCCAAAAGACTCCACCCCGAAATTGCTAGAACTCATACAGGAATTCAGCAAAGTGGCAGGATACAAAATCGATGCACAGAAATCAGTTGCATTTCTATACACCAACAACGAGACAGAAGAAAGAGAAACTAAGGAGTCGATCCCATTTACAACTGCACCAAATACCATAAGGTACCTAGGAATAGGGGTGCCTGAGTGACTCAGTCGTTAAGCACCTGCCTTCGGCTCAGATCATGTTCCCAGAGTCCTGGGATCGAGTCCCACATTGGGCTCCCTGCTCCACCAGGAGCCTGCTTCTCCCTCTCCCACTCCCCCTGCTTGTGTTCCCTCTCTTCACTGTGTCTCTCTCTGTCAAATAAATCAGTAAGATCTTAAAAAAAAAAAAAGATACCTAGGAATAAACCTAACCAAAGAGGCAAAGGATCTCAGAAAACTATAGAACACTCATTAAAGAAATTGGGGAAGGGCGCCTGGGTGGCTCAGTCGGTTAAGCGTCTGCCTTCGGCTCAGGTCATGATCCCAGGGTCCTGGGATCGAGTCCCACATCGGGCTCCCTGCTCTGCATGGAGCCTGCTTCTCCCTCTCCCACTCCCCCTGCTTGTGTTCCCTCTCTCACTGTGTCTCTCTCTGTCAAATAAATAAATAAAATCTAAAAAAAAA
>NW_027767502.1:0-296 GCF_054177405.1 Leptonychotes weddellii
TGCGGCACCCCTGAAGTAAGGGGGTCAGGGCAGGTGGGATTTTGGCCATCAATAGGGGGCCCAGATTCCTTAGCCTCCTGGGCCTTGTCCTCTATGAGTATCGTCCTTACCCCCCCTTCCCTGGCACTCGGGGCCTAAGGACTCCAAAGAATCAGGGAGAGCCCGGGGGCAGCACCTGCCCGCCCCCATGCCACCCCCAAGGGGCACAGGGATACTGTTGGGGCCGCCTTGCAGAGGATGACCAGGTACCCCAGGCCAGCGCCCTCAGGTCTCCTCGGCTGTGCTGGTCCCCCCCC
>NW_027767503.1:0-296 GCF_054177405.1 Leptonychotes weddellii
GATTATTAAAAGATAGTGAACTGGTTTGTTTTTTTTTTTAAGGAGAAGATGATACAAGAAAATAGTCTTTTGTAGGAATGTTTATCTAAGATACTTGTTTTTTTTAATATTCTTTAGATTACAAGAATGATTATTTTTTAAACTAAAAGTTTCATGTGAATTCTTCCGTATTGGAAGGCTTTTGATTTAAAACCTTTTGGGCTTATAATGTACTAGTTGTCAAGTTTTAAGAGAACTAATTTTCCCAGGTCAGATTAAAGCTTCTAGAAATAAATGCTTTCCGTAGTAGGAATGGT
>NW_027767504.1:0-296 GCF_054177405.1 Leptonychotes weddellii
ACGCTGTAGAGCACACACAGGCCTCAGGCGCTTCCCCCCCACCCCGCCCTGCACACAGGATGGGCCTAAGCACAGCCAGGACACTGGCGTTGAGGCCGGCAGGAGAGGGCCGGGCTCCCCCCACAGAGTAACAGGCAGGATGAGATTCCGAGTTTGGGAGAGCCCAGCAGACTTTAGGTTACTTCTGGGCCTTGCTTTCTTCTTTCCCTTTCCTCCAGGACCTTCGCAGGGTCTGACACGGTTAATGCAGAGCGGAGCGTCTGTGGAACTCCTGCACGCCCAGGCCTCGGCAAGGG
>NW_027767505.1:0-296 GCF_054177405.1 Leptonychotes weddellii
TGTCCTATATGTTACTAAAAATGGGTTGCTTGCTTATAGAATAGAGATGTTAGCAACCTACAACTCCTGATTTTCTTGTTTCCTTGTGATTGGAAGGCTTAGTGAACTTGGTACTAGTATCATGCACAGAACTTATTCATGACAGCCCATGACTCAGGGCCAGAAAACTATTATCTGAAGGAAGGTTTGTTTGTTTTTTGTTGTTGTTGTTGTTGGTTTGTTTTTGAGAGAGAGAGAGAGCATGCGAGAGAGGTGGGAGGCAGAGGGAGAGGGAGAGAGAGAATCTTAAGCAGGCT
>NW_027767506.1:0-296 GCF_054177405.1 Leptonychotes weddellii
AGAAGAAGAAAGGAGTGTACCAATCTTCTGAATTGTTAAAAAATCATTTCATATTAAAGATTTATTTAAGGACCAAGACATTACATGTAAGACTGATTAAATTTAGTTTATCTTTGTTACTCCCATTTAAAAATTCTTAAAAACAGTTTGCTTAGGAGACCCAATTTTTTTTTTTTAAAGATTTTATTTATTTATTTGAGAGAGCGAGAATGAGAGAGAGTACATGAGAGGGGGGAGGGTCAGAGGGAGAAGCAGGCTCCTCGCTGAGCAGGGAGCCCGATGCGGGACTCGATCCC
>NW_027767507.1:0-296 GCF_054177405.1 Leptonychotes weddellii
TCGCTTAACCAACTGAGCCACCCAGGCGCCCAAAAATCTAGCTTTTTTAACTTTGGAAACTTCCCATGTGGAACCTACTACCTTAGTCATTTCTCTGACTTCCAGCATTTTTCATAGTGTGGTATGATATATACCTTAGTCATTTCTCTGACTTCCAGCATTTTTCATAGTGTAGTATGATATATCTCCACCCTGTTCCGAGTCCTGATAGTGAGTCTTGATACTTTTCCTTTTAGCAAATCAGTATTTATTTTATATTGCACCTTATAAAACATTTTGCAGTTATAGATCAGGAT
>NW_027767508.1:0-296 GCF_054177405.1 Leptonychotes weddellii
TTTTCTATTATATTACTTCCTTAGAACATCATCCTTGGTTTGAATTTAAGAAAAAAAAAAGGAAGGAAGAAAGAAAAACTTGGTTAAAAAAAAACTTCTAAATTCTACTCAAAATACTAATGAAAATGTCTTACTGAAGATAGCAGCAATACAGTGTCTATAACTGGACTGTGTGTGTGTGTGTGTGTGTGTGTGTGATGTTTTCCAACTGGTTTAAAAGAAGTAGAAATTTTAATTATTTGGAAGAAAAAATCTGAATTATTCTAGCCAAAATGTTATCCATATTAAATTTCCAG
>NW_027767509.1:0-296 GCF_054177405.1 Leptonychotes weddellii
ATATTCCCCTCTTATCATGAGTAAAGTCTCTATTTACATTTTTCCTTAGGTTCTGTGACTTCCAAGGTTTATACATGGCTCTATTTCAAATCTGTCACTGCAGGATTTGAGGGCTCTGTGTTGTAAGAAGCCAAAAAATGAGACTTCTCTTATTTTACTCTTCTCACATTGGTGTCTAGGACATAAGCACTCATGTAATATAGCATGTTAGGACAAAGACATTATTATTCATCCTCTAAAACACTGTCTTCCTTTTCTCCATGTGGAAGAACATAAGAAAGAGAAAAATCACAGCC
>NW_027767510.1:0-296 GCF_054177405.1 Leptonychotes weddellii
TCATATGAAAAAAGAATGAATCCGGATCCATACTATGCATCATAAGTAAAAAAAAAGAATACAAAATGGAGGCGCCTGGGTGTCTCAGTTGCTTGAGTATCTGCCTTGGCTCAGGTCATGATCCCAGGGTCCTGCGATCGAGCCCCATGTCCAGCACTCTGCTCAGCGGGAGCCTGCTTCTCCCTCTCCCCGAGCCTGCTATTGCCCCTGCTCATGCTCTCTCTCTCTTTGTCAAATAAATAAATAAAATCTTAAAAAAAAAAAAAAGAATACAAAATGGATGACATGGATCACAT
>NW_027767511.1:0-296 GCF_054177405.1 Leptonychotes weddellii
ACATTGATTTCCTTGGATTTCAGCGGCAGCGATGATCCAGGGTGTCCCAGGAGGGTTCCTGCACCTTCACTACTGCCTCAGGGAGGTCACGCACCCTGAGTTCTTGGTGTAAGCTCAGGCTGGAGCTCCACCTGAAGCTTCTCCCACTACGATCCTGCTCTAGTGTTTCCCCCACATGAGTTCATGTGAGTTCGTCACCTAGTAATGGGTATTGAGGGCACGTGCTGTGATGAGCATTGGGTGTAGAACGTAACTAATGAGTCATGGAACACTACATCAAAAACGATTGAAGTACT